>NC_133650.1:94617636-94918914 GCF_009905375.1 Apium graveolens | reverse complement strand
ATTCAAGCTCCTTGTTAAATCGTGAGGTAATTATCCAAGGTTCCTTGTACTTAGATATAGTTATCCTATGAATCTAGCTCCAAATTCCTTCACAATCTCTTCCTAAAAATCATGGAAGAAGATGGTGAATAGTGTTTTTCAAGAACTAAAATTTTTGTTCTTGAGTTTTTGTTTAGATTAAGCATGGATAAGGACTTTTAAGGGTGATTCCAAGCTAGTTACTTGATTCTCCACTCTCCAAGGAAGGTATAACCCCTCCAAACCCTAACTTTACTTGAGTATTAGGTTTAGTTATGTTGTTATAGTTCATGAGAGGCTTGTTTGTTGTGAATGTAGAGGATAGTTGGTGTTGTAATGATTTGGAGTTGTAATTCTTGGAGTATTGATTAATGAACTTAAGTATAGTTTAAATTCATGTTTGAGAATAGTATAAATTGATCATGTTGAGTTTTTGGGGCTGTTATGGTGAAGTATGGATGGAGTTGGGTTGTGATGTTGATTGTGGGTTGATTGTGGGTTGATTTGGAGTGGTATAAATTTGGGTAATCGCGTAAATATAGCCGTCGTAATGCCCGATTTACCATAGACTGTTTTTGTTCTTAACATCAGAACCCTTGAACTCACTTTTAGGTTTTGACCATTTCCATGTTTAGATAGTTCATGTTACGAGCTTCATTTTGATATGTGGTTCGTTTGAATCCGATGTACGGTTTAGGAGAAACGACCGTTTTAAGTAACGGCGTTTCGCGACCGAACCATTACCCCTCGCCTTACTTTGAAACCTTGGTTAAGGACTTTAAATGACTAATTGGGGTATGAAACAATTATGTTAAGTAGACTAGGAATTTGGTAAGGTACTCGCGAAAGAATCGCCTTAAAACTCTTAATGGTTAATTTATTAAAAATGGTGGAGCCGAGGGTACTCGAACGACTTAGGTGATTTGTTAAGCGTAGGAGTGACCATAAGCAAATGTTAGGGTTCAATTGGTTAAAGTCTAGTTTCTTAAGCGACTGGGGTCTAATTCCAACTTATGTTGTTGTTCATAGGTTATCGGATCCACTCTAAGCTTAAGTCTATCCGGGAGCACTCAGGCAAGTTTTCTATCCGTTATACTGTTGTTGTGATGTATACATTTGTATATGCATTTTCTTGTGATAGATGCATAATGGTTATTTAGCAAATTCTTGCGATATATTGTAGCATGTGATATGGTATATATGCATGCATATTTCGTATTCTTGATACATATATCTGTTGATTCAGTTGATAATACCTATGCTAAAGATAAGCGGTATTTGCGTATACCCTTAGTATAGGGGACACAAAGGTGAACACTTTTCTAAAATCGGGAGTCGATGCTCCCGAGTATAATATATATATATTTATATATATATATATATGAATAGTTTTTAAAACTATGAATCAAATAAGGTTTATTCGATAACCTTATTTTATTAATGAATATTATTTTGAATATTCATTCGAGGGCTTATGACCCCGTTTATTTATTATTGAATATTATTTTGAATATTCATTCGAGGGCTTATGACCCCGTTTATTTTATTATTGAATATTATTTTGAATATTCATTCGAGGACTTATGACTCCGCTTAATTTATTAATGAATATTATTATTTGAATATTCATTCGAGGACTTATGACTCCGATTATTTACTAATTATTATTCTTAATTTTATTAAAGAATAATGTGTCGATAATCAAACTCACTTTTGATTATTCAAATAAAGATAGTACTTTCGTATAAGTTTATCTTTGGTTATTTAATATACATTGCAAGTATAAGTTTTAAAACTTCTACTTCAATTATTTTTATAAAGATTATTCTTTATGAGAATATTATTTAAATAATAATATTCAGATATTTTCTAATATATTGGGACTGATTTATTTTATTAAATCAGCATCACTCCAAACATTCTTAAAAATGTTTTGCGAGTCTTCAAAATTATTTTAAAAGTTATAGCGGATCCCAAAAACTCATTTTTATATTTAAGATCCTCCTTTCGAAGAGGATTTAAATACTCGCTCAAAACCTGAGGGATCCGGCTCTGTGGTGTATTGTATATTCGCAACAAGGTTGCTATTTTGATAAAAGAATTTTTGATTACTTACCCAACACTCGGGAAGTAAAATTCTTGGAATAATTTAATCCATTAACAGGCATCGCCTGGGAAAATCGGTGAGTTCTCCTTTCCAACTAGATACGTCTTCTTGGTGGAGTCGTATCAACAAGTTTCTACTTGGGGAAAGGGGGAACGAGCTTTACGTTTCAGAGTCATGGATTTCATCTGAACTAGGAGCGGCGTAAGTGGTCGAGTGGCGCCGGCCCAGCCTTATTATATTGGCCCAAATGGCCCGGAAGTTCCGCTAAGACGGTCCATTCCTTAGGAGTCTAGTGTTCGGTTGACAAGTAAATCTGACAGGTTCTCCTCTACATGTAGAAAATGGTGGGGTTGTACTACTATGACTTATCATCGTAAGTGGTCTTCCTGGCGCGACAAACTCCCGTAATGAGTTCATCATCCAATTGGATATTTCTACAACACTACCCAGAGCACTTCGATAGAAAGGCTACGGTTGGGCGATTGTTGAGTGTTGACAGGGTCAAGTTTTCAAAATGATGTTTGCATCAAATGAAGTATCTCATAACTTCATTTTATTTTGATGATATTTTAAAGATTGATTCTATACAAGTTTTGTCTTGTAGCTTAATCTATGGGATGAACTATTTATACATTGAACGGTGGTAGTTCAAGTAGTATTCGGAAAAGATATAAGTATATTGGAGTATCTTGTAACTTCATCTTTTAAACTTATATCTAGTTAATGATTGTCTTATGAATGACAAAGGTTTCAGAAAAACGTTGAGACAAGGTTAGATATATGAGATCACCTTGCAACGATATTTTTATACAGTTATACACTGGAACTCTGTGTGTATTATGCATGGAAGAGGACTTCCAAGATTTTGAAAAGTATATATGTATATATACTGAATATTTTACGACTTCATCGCATTAAGATATCAGCTTGGTTCATTTCTTCTTGACCAAGACTTTCATGAGTACTATAAGAATGCTCATATATTGTTAATTATTATACATATTATTTCAGTGGGCTTGTTGCTCACCCTTGCTTTCTTCTTTCATCACACAACATCAGATAGACAAGATGAACAGGACCAAGCTCCCAATTCGCGAGCGGATAGGAAACGTTCCGCAGTTTCCTATAGGCGTTGATGTCGCTGTAGCTGAGGTAGGAACTACCAATAGGCTAGGCTTTCAACTTTTGATGTACCAGACTTATGTATCTTTATCAATTGTAATAATGGCAAAGAAATGTAAATTTATTCAGAAACCCTTTTAAGGTGTAATGGCATATAATTTTGGAATAAAATGACTCGTGTTATTTTTTGATATTCATCTCTGAGACTATAACTTGTGGTGTGTGTGTGTTTATTTGGGGTCACAGTACAGAGTAGTTGATTGTTTATTAAGATTGGGTGTTATTAAGGTAAATGGAACTCGTGACAACCCGGATCCCCGACCCCGGATTTGGGGGTGTTACATAAATGGTATCAGAGTGAAGCGTTATAAACCTCAAAGATGATGTGACGTTAAGATAATAAGTTCACTAAGATAATAAGAATTCTTGCCAAGTTCATAGTCGGACTACCTAACGTAGTATGTATCTTTATCAATTATAATAATGGCAAAGAAATGTAAATTTATTCAGAAACCCTTTTAAGGTGTAATGGCATATAATTTTAGAATAAAATGACTCGTGTTATTTTTGGATATTCATCTCTGAGACTATAACTTGTGGTGTGTGTGTTTATTGTGGGGTCACAGTACAGAGTAGTTGATTGTTTATTAAGATTGGGTGTTATTAAGGGAAATGGAACTCGTGACAACCCGGATCCCCGACCCCAGATTTGGGGGTGTTACAGAAATGGTATCAGAGCGAAGCATTATAAACCTCAGAGATGATGTGACGTTAAGATAATAAGTTCACTAAGATAATAAGAACTCTTGCCAAGTTCATAGTCGGACTACCTAACATAGTACTGACAGTTAAAACCCTTATGGGACCCTTATAAATATCGTGATAGAAGTATAGTTCGTTATCGTATATGGTAGCGGGACTCCGAACCCTGAGGTTGAGGAGAAACAACACGATGATGTTTTATTAGTTATTGAAGATCAGATTGTGGATCCGATAGAGCGTCCTAACACGGGACCGGATGATGTTCATATTGAGGATGTAGCGGTTGAGGATGTTGTCCTAGAAGGGATTATCGCTGAGAAAGATCCTGTGAAGGATCCTGACAAGAATGAATAAAGGACCACTGAGGAATTGATGACCATGGTTAGGGCAACTACCAGAGGTAGGATTGGCCGGTCACTACCAGAGGTTCGTTCAAGTTTGTAAAGATAGTAGCCCCTTTAACGCGGCTTACTCATAAGACTGAGAAGTTTGAATGGATAGAGAAATGCGAGAACAGCTTTTAAGAACTGAAGCAAAGATTGGTGACGGCCCCTATGATGGCATTGCCGGATGGAAAAGAAGATTTTGTGATCTGTAGTGACGCTTTGCATAAGGAATTAAGGTGCTTCTTATACAACACATCAAGGTAATCGTGTACGCGTCAAGACAATTAAGGGAATATAAAATTCGATATCCCTACCCATGAGCTTGGGCTCGTGGCAATAGTTTTTCCCTAAAAATTGGAGGCACTACTTATATGGAGAGAAGTGCAAGATTTACACAAACCATAGGAGCTCTAGTACATATTTACGTAGAAAGAGCTCAACATACGCCAGAGGAGGCGGTTAGAGCTAATCAAGAATTATGATTGGGAGATTCTTTATCATTCAGGGAAAGCCAATGTGGTGGCTGATGCCCTTAGTAAAAAGGAGAGACTCAAGATGATAATGTCTTTGGGAGAGTTTATAAGAGATTTTGAGAAAATGGAAATAGAAGTGAAGGTAACCGGAGCCGGTACCGAAAAGCTGTTTGAGATTGCAATACAGCCCGAATTATTGGAAAAGAACATATTGTGCCAGAAAAAGTGATGAATGAAGGCAGAGAGCCAACAAATAGATAAGAGATTAATACCGAGAAAGATGATAAGGGAATAATGAGGTATTCCTACAGAATTTGAGTTCCAAATGTTCAAGAGCTTAAAGATGAAATCTTAGATGAAAGCTAGTTTGAGGAATAAGATTTAGAGCAAACCCTGAATGTGATAGTCAGGGAGGTCGCCATCAAGATAGAAGGAACCCATAACATAATGGAGTGGAAAATGAGGTTTTTAACATATAAGATAACCCCAAGTATGGGAGAAGGATGAAACATTTCATACTAAGGAAACAGAAAGTTGAGTAAGGAAAGGAGACCCGAGACGGTACTCCTATACGGCAATTCATGGACCTATCTAAAAAGAACTTAGACTATTATCCCCAACCACCACCCTGAGGAGACAGTGCAGTGGGAAATTCTTTCAGGACCTTTAAGTCGCTAAGCTCTCAGAATTTCCAGGAACAAGCGAACCCAGTAGAGGCGAGAGCCTGGCTAGAGGAAATATAGGAATCATTTGAGATTCTAAATCAATGATGAAGCACAAAAGACTATTTTTGTCACTTACCCTCCTAAGAGAGAGACCGCCCGCTGGTGAAAGGCCAAGGAAGGCACAGAGTAAGAGATTATAATAAACTGATTTAAGTTCAGTCAATTGTTTTCAGGAAAGTACTTCCCAAGGTTATGGAGATAGTGTAAAAGCTTTAGAGCCAGAACAAAGGCAGAAGAGTATGATGAATTATGAATCTAAGTGGTAAAAGTTGTCAAGATTCGTTCTGAGGACACGAATCCAGAATGACGGGATGTTTGAAATTAATGCTTATATTGGGTTGGTTCATGAAATAATGATAAGAGAAAGGAAAATAAAAAGAAACTGAAGTGGAAAGGAATATAAAGGCAATAGAGTTTGAGGAATGATAAGGAAGTTGGGTATGAGGAAACCCTAAAGACTCGTAGCAATAGAAATAGAAAAGTATGTAATCGTCAGGATGAGGGTGATTCACCATGAGTGAAATTGATGGTTGAAGGCATAAGAGATACATATATTCTATCCCATGTAAGTTGGGAGGATTCGAGGAAACCTTGAGATAGTTCGAAGGATAAATAATGAGACGCGGATAGACTGAGGAGGCAAGAAAGTAAGAAATTAAGAAAATTGGATGAAGGAAGTGACCTTCAAGAATGTAAAGTGTAAGACCAGTGGCATGATACCCAGAAAGGGAGATGCCAGGTATGAAAGATATCCCAACATTGAGATGATTGTTGAGATAAAAAACAAAAGAAAATGAGGATTTATTAAGAAGATGTTCACATTGAACACGACCAATATCTTCCAGAACACCCATGTTATCATTACCAAATAAGGAAAGAAAAGTGGATGACCATTGTTATCTTTTGGAGGCCATATGGATTGACCTCAATTTGAATAAGGATGCTATTATGAAATTGGTATAGACTATCTGGATGGGAATGATTGAATAAGACACCCTTATCAGGGATACATGACTTGATTTATCCATGGAAGGACGCATGTACCTTTTTAAAGGTGGAATTAAGGATAGAACATCGGTAACTTAAAATGAATCCTAGGGGAATTCATAAAGGTTGGCATTTCACCCTTAATAGGGATAGTATGAGTTTTGACAGTATGAATTGGAAAGGATTAAGGTAATAACAACCTTTAAGGATCAGTGGAGAAATTTTTCAGAAGTATATAGACAATGATTCTGGTATTAATAAATGGTATCTTGATATGCCCTGTATCTAGGGGATACAGGAGGAACGATTTAAGGATAACCTTAGAGGTTTTACAAGGAGAAAGGTAATATTTAAAATTCTCAAGAATGGAAATGTTGATAAAGGAAATATGACGTAATTATAATGATGCCAAGTGGGGCACGTGTTAAACCACGAGAAAGTATGGATCGAACCAGTAAAGGTCAAAATTGTTCAGGGCAATTAGGACCTAAGATAAAAGATGTTCTAAGTATGGTTGAGAGTCAGTCGTGACAGTGATTAACCTCTAAAGACTGAGGCAATAACTTATGGAAAAATGGTGATATTTTTTTTACTCATCAGATTTTAAGGAAAATATCTTCACATAAGCAGTGATTGAAATGAGGTAGAAAATTTATTTGGAGGTGGTTAAAATAACATTGACTGTAAAGAAATTTTACTATCAGGAAAAGCCAAAGAGGTGGCCGATACTTTAAAGGTAAGAGGATAATTATAGGCTCTTGTGCCAAAGGAATACAATGATGATGGTTAAAGCTGTGATGGTTGTATTATGGTTTGGAAGATTGACATTCCTTCTGATGACTGTGCAATACCCAACCGTAATAGTAGTTGGTAAAGGTTTAATTCGTGTAATCTCCATGAGCGGGCTATCTATCCTAAAAGGTCTTATATTGAGAATAAGCCAGGACCATGTTTCAAAAAGGTCTAAACAAACCTTTGAGTTAAGTCTTCTATTGAAGGTGTATGATTAAGAATGGTATTAACCTGCTATCGTTGCTTTGATTGAAACTCTTCTGCAATTTTATCTGCTTCATATCATGAAAGTATGTCAGAATTTGGAGTGTTCTTCATGAATTATGAATGGTGATTATGTTAACTCCTTAGAAGAATTCTATACGACATGTATGGACTCCGTATGGTTAGATATTAAGATTTCATGGAAAGTGAATGACAACAGTAGGTCAGTGGTGGACCATATTAATGCAGCAATGATTCTGCGAGTAATGAGCTGATTACAACCGTGAGAGTTGTATTAGAATGGATGTTGAGATTGAGTGTTGACGTATAAGTTATCTTTGATAAAAAAAACTAGGTCGATTATTTACCTATGGAATACTTATTCCTTCTTATCAATAGAGAGTCGTATTACTATACGAGGAAGGTTGCGGTGCAAGCATAGAATTCTAGTAACGATGATGTCTAGAATGAGATCCCAGATTTAATTTTCGATGTCGAGGGAGTTTCGAAGGTGATTGTGTATAAGCTCGAGGAAGAGCATGGGTCCATAGAATGATGGACGGAATAGCAAAAATATTTAGGCATGTGAAATACGATGTTATAATACTTGATGTTGATAGATATACGTATATGTTTTGTTCTCCTATGACAAACCTCTATAATTCAGAGGTAGATTCCAAGCCAGGTATTTTGTGGCAGTATATTTTATATATATACAATTCTCTTCAATTCGTTCTTTTCTCTCCTTTTCATTTCATATAAGCTGAGAAGAACAACCCTTCCAGAAGGGGAGGTATTGCCGAATGACTATCTATCTGTGTGATAGAAGCCTAGTAGGATACCATCTATTGTTTAATTGCTTGTCAAGTACTAAAGGCTGGCCACCTTCTGTACTAACTATGCGATATAATAAGTGTTCATGATCATAGTGATCTCTCAATAAATTCTTTTACGTCTATATGAAGGACCAAGCTTTCGAAGATGGAGGCAGCTAGAGAGGAAGTGGTACCAAGTATGGTGGTATTCTGATTCTAACGCGTTCGTGATACTAAGGTTGACGCGATTATTAAAAGGTTATAGAATGCTAACGAGCAAAAGGTGTAACCAGTATAATATTAGGAACGGAAGGTAGTAGCGATTACGAACTGGAAATGAATGGGTATTGAGAAGCAAAAGCTCTAATGCTAAAAGCTATAATAAGAGTCTGTGCAATAGACTTGGAAGAATTTGGAATGATCACTTAACGCGGATGAGTTTTCTCACGATAATAGATCGTATGTCAGGTATCGAGATATCGTCTTATGAGATCTTTGGGGGAAGACAATGTCGATCTCCCTTATGTTAGGATGAAGTTGTAGAGCGCAAGATGCTCGGACTAGCAGTGGTCCAAAGGACCAAGAATATAATAGATCTAATCAGAGGACGGGTGGGAGTAGCCCAAGATGGACATAAGAAGTATGCTGATTTGACAAATGAAAGGACAAAGAGTATGAAGGAGGGAACCTTGTATTGTTAAAAGCATTCCCTTAAAAAGGAATTGATGAGGGTTGGAAAGAAAGGAAAGTTTAAGTCCACGAATTGTTGGACCCTTTGAGGTATTAAGACGTATTGGGAAGTAAGCATATGAGCTAGCCCTACCCCCGAACATGTAGCAAGTCATAACGTGTTCCACGTATCAATGTTAAGGAAGTGTAATTCGGATGCCAGATAAATAGGGGCATATGAGCGTATAGACATGAAACCAGACGTAACCTATATGGAGCAACCAGGAAGGGTTATAGATTGAAAAAGGAACAAGTGCTTAGGAGAAGGGTTATCAAACTATTCAGAGTTTGATGGAAGAACCACAATGTGGAAAAATTTACTTGAGAGTTAGAAAGTGCAATGCTAAGAAAGTATCCCTATTCATTTTCTATCTGATTCCGGAACGGAATCCTTTTAAGGAGGGGAGACTGTAATAACCCCAATTTTTGGAATTTTTGAAACCCTTATGAATAGTGCTTTTGCTGAGTATGCGGAATAAGAAAAATTTTCATACCACACTATGTAGGGGTTCTTCTATTGTTATTCTGAGATCTTATTAGTACTTTATATGGGATATAGGTGTATGTAAAGATCGTCAGAATCCAAATTCGAACACTTTGATTTTTCCCGAAAATCTACCAGATACAGAAAGAACTGAGTATAAGGTAACAGAATAAAAAGGATTTAAATTCAAGGATTATAAGAGAGGATCATAAAAGGAATATAATGTATTGAGAAAGGTTAAGGAAACCTAAGTAATAAGATCCCGGGTATGATCCCTCAAACGATAAACGAAAACGAAAGTTAAGCGAACCGCATAACATATCAGCGGTCATCAGCCAAGTAATTAGGAGTTAATCAAGGGGTTAGTGGATGATGATGTCATCACACCAACAAGAGGAAGACAAGTGTAACAAGATGACATAGGAAAGGTGACATAAGCATGACATAAGGGAATGAGGTGTGGTTGATTAATAACCACACAATTTTTCATGGGTAAAAAGGTAATTAATCAAAAACAAAAGCTAGCAACCAAGCAAACAAATCAAAAAACACAAAACACTCCATTTTCTTCATCAAGCTCTCGTCTTTCCTTCATTTTCAAGGATAAGAAAATCCAAATTCAAGCTCCAAGCATTGTTAAATCGTGAGGTAATTATCCAAGGTTCCTTGTACTTAGAAATAGTTATCCTATGAATCTAAGCTCCAAATTCCTTCACAATCTCTTCCTAAAAATCATGGAAGAAGATGGTGAATAGTGTTTTTCAAGAACTAATATTTTTGTTCTTGAGTTTTTGTTTAGATTAAGCTTGGATAAGGACTTTTAAGGGTGATTCCAAGCTAGTTACTTGATTCTCCACTCTCCAAGGAAGGTATAACCCCTCCAAACCCTAACTTTACTTGAGTATTAGGTTTATTTATGTTGTTATAGTTCATGAGAGGTTTGTTTTTTGTGAATGTAGAGGATAGTTGGTGTTGTAATGTTTTGGAGTTGTAATTCTTGGAGTATTGATTAATGAACTTAAGTATAGTTTAAATTCCTGTTTGAGAATAGTATAAATTGATAATGTTGAGTTGTTGGGGCTGTTATGGTGAAGTATGGATGGATTTGGGTTGTGATGTTTATTGTGGGTTGATTGTGGGTTGATTTGGAGTGGTATAAATTTGGGTAATCGCGTAAACATAGCTGTCGTAATGCCCGATTTACCGTAGACTGTTTTTGTTCTTAACATCATAACCCTTGAACTCACTGTTAGGTTTTGACCATTGCCCTGTTTAGATATTTCATGTTACGAGCTTCATTTTGATATGTGGTTCGTTTGAATCCGATGTACGGTTTAGGAGAAACGACTGTTTTAAGTAACGGCGTTTCGCGACCGAACCATTACCCCTCGCCTTACTTTGAAACCTTGGTTAAGGACTTTAAATGCCTAATTGGGGTACGAAACAATTATTTTAAGTGGATTAGGCAGTTGGTAAGGTACTCGCGAAAGAATTGCCATAAAACTCTTAATGGTTAATTTATTAAAAATGGTGGAGCCAAGGGTACTCGAACGACTTAGGTGATTCGTTAAGCGTAGGAGTGACCATAAGCAAACGTTAGGGTTCAATTGGTTAAAGTCTGGTTTCTTAAGCGACTGGGGTCTAATTCCAAATTATGTTGTTGTTCATAGGTTATCGGACCCACTTTTGCTAAAGATAAGCGGTATTTGTGTATACCCTTAGTATAGGGGGCACAAAGTTGAACACTTTTCTAAAACCGGGAGTCGATGCTCCCGAGTATAATATATATATATATATATATATATATATATATATTTATATATATATGAATAGTTTTTAAAACTATGAATCAAATAAGGTTTATTCGATAACCTTATTTTATTAATGAATATTATTTTGAATATTCATTCGAGGGCTTATGACCCCGTTTATTTTATTATTGAATATTATTTTGAATATTCATTCGAGGGCTTATGACCCCGTTTATTTTATTATTGAATATTATTTTGAATATTCATTCGAGGACTTATGACTCCGCTTAATTTATTAATGAATATTATTATTTGAATATTCATTCGAGGACTTATGACTCCGATTATTTACTAATTATTATTCTTAATTTTATTAAAGAATAATGTGTCGATAATCAAACTCACTTTTGATTATTCAAATAAAGATAGTACTTTCGTATAAGTTTATCTTTGGTTATTTAATATACATTGCAAGTATAAGTTTTAAAACTTCTACTTCAATTATTTTTATAAAGATTATTCTTTATGAGAATATTATTTAAATAATAATATTCAGATATTTTCTAATATATTGGGACTGATTTATTTTATTAAATCAGCATCACTCCAAACATTCTTAAAAATGTTTTGCGAGTCTTCAAAAATATTTTAAAAGTTAGAGCGGATCCCAAAAACTCATTTTTATATTTAAGATCCTCCTTTCGAAGGGGATTTAAATACTCGCTCAAAACCTGAGGGATCCGGCTATGTGGTGTATTGTATATTCGCAACAAGGTTGCTATTTTGATAAAAGAATTTTTGATTACTTACCCAACACTCGGGAAGTAAAATTCTTGGAACAAGTTAATCCATTAACAGGCATCGCCTGGGAAATATCGGTGATTTCTCCTTTCCAACTAGATACGTCTTCTTGGTGGAGTCGTATCAACAAGTTTCTACTTGGGGAAAGGGGGAACGAGCTTTACGTTTCAGAGTCATGGATTTCATCTGAACTAGGAGCGGCGTAAGTGGTCGAGTGGCGCCGGCCCAGCCTTATTATATTGGCCCAAATGGCCCGGAAGTTCCGCTAAGACGGTCCATTCCTTAGGAGTCCAGTGTTCGGTTGACAAGTAAATCCGACAGGTTCTCCTCTACATGTAGAAAATGGTGGGGTTGTACTACTGCGACTGATCATCGTAAGTGGTCTTCCTGGCGCGACAAACTCCCGTAATAAGTTCATCATCCAATTGGATATTTCTGCAACACTACCCAGAGCACTTCGATAGAAAGGCTACGGTTGGGCGATTGTTGAGTGTTGGCAGGGTCAAGTTTTCAAAATGATGTTTGCATCAAATAAAGTATCTCATAACTTCATTTTATTTTGATGATATTTTAAAGATTGATTCTATACAAGTTTTGTCTTGTAGCTTAATCTATGGGATGAACTATTTATACATTGAACGGTGGTAGTTCAAGTAGTATTCGGAAAAGATATAAGTATATTGGAGTATCTTGTAACTTCATCTTTTAAACTTATATCTAGTTAATGATTGTCTTATGAATGACAAAGGTTTCAGAAAAACGTTGAGACAAGGTTAGATATATGAGATCATCTTGCAACGATATTTTTATACAGTTATACACTGGAACTCTGTGTGTATTATGCATGGAAGAGGACTTCCAAGATTTTGAAAAGTATATATGTATATATACTGAATATTTTGCGACTTCATCGCATTAAGATATCGGCTTGGTTCATTTCTTCTTGACCAAGACTTTCATGAGTACTATGAGAATGCTCATATATTGTTAATTATTATACATATTATTTCGGTGGGCTTGTTGCTCACCCTTGCTTTCTTCTTTCATCACACAACATCAGATAGACAAGATGAACAGGACCAAGCTCCCAATTCGCGAGCGGATAGGAAACGTTCCGCAGTTTCCTATAGGCGTTGATGTCACTATAGCTGAGGTAGGAACTACCAATAGGCTAGGCTTTCAACTTTTGATGTACCAGACTTATGTATCTTTATCAATTGTAATAATGGCAAAGAAATGTAAATTTATTCAGAAACCCTTTTAAGGTGTAATGGCATATAATTTTGGAATAAAATGACTCATGTTATTTTTTGATATTCATCTCTGAGACTATAACTTGTGGTGTGTGTGTTTATTGTGGGGTCACAGTACAGAGTAGTTGATTGTTTATTAAGATTGGGTGTTATTAAGGGAAATGGAACTCGTGACAACCCGCATCCCCGACCCCGGATTTGGGGGTGTTACACAGAGGGTTTTCTTTCCAAGGGAAATGAACACCTAGTGTGTAAGCTGCTGCGAACCATATATGGTTTAAGGCAAGCTTCTCGTAGATGGAACATCCGTTTTGAAGAGACAATCAAAGAGTTTGGTTTTATCAAAAACATAGATGAACCATGTGACTACAAGAAGGTTAGTGGGAGCGCGGTAACATTTCTTGTATTGTATGTGGATGACATACTTCTTTTAGGAAATGATATACTGATGCTACAATCGGTCAAAGTATGGCTATCAAAGAACTTCACCATGAAGGACTTGGGAGAAGCATCCTACATTCTCGGTATGAAGATCTATAGAGATAGATCTAGAAGAATGATAGGTCTTACCCAGGGTACATACATCCAGAAAGTGCTTAAAAGGTTTAGCATGGAAAACTCCAAAAGAGGTCTCATACCGATGAGCCATGGAGTATCCCTTTCCGAAAAATGTCTCTTAAGACACCTGAATAAAGAGAGTGTATGAGTAAGATTCCTTATGCTTCAGCAATAGGATCTATCATGTACGCGATGTTGTGTACAAGGCCTGATGTTGCTTATTCAATTAGTGTGACGAGCAGATATCAGTCCAATCCAGGTGAAGACCACTGGAAAGCAGTGAAAAACATCTTTAAGTACTTGCGAAGGACTCAGGACATTTTTCTTGTTTTTGGTGGTGAATCTGAGTTGAAAATAGAGGGTTATAGTGACTCTAGTTTTCAATCAGAAAGTGATAGCAAATCCATGTCAGGGTACGTGTTTACTCTGAATGGTGGTGCAATTAGTTGGAAGAGTTCCAAACAGTCAACAACGTAGCAAAACCACTCACAAAGCCACTTTCTCAGAGTCACTTTGATCGTCATAAAGACAAGATGGGTATTAGATACCAGAGTGATTGGCTTTAGTATAAGTGGGAGATTGAAAGAGATATGTCCTAAGTCCAATCATGTATGAGGATTTAGGAATAACTTTTATGTAATCTGTTTTGATTTCATTGATATTAATAAAAGACATATTTTGTTTTTATTGCGGGCTCTATCTATTTAAATGTTTAAATAGGATATACCACAGTTTAGAGTAAAGCTTTTTATGGATTGTGATGAGATCATAATAATGAGACCTAAAAGATGATAACTCTAAACTTAAATAGTTCCTGGTCATAGGATTACTAACTGGTAATTAATAATCCGCAAAGATCGGTACATACTAAGCTTGCTTCATTATAAAGGATGTATGTTCTCGTAGACATTTGTGTGGTGACACTATAGCTAGTATGTAGGTGCTTATTATAGAATAAGTTCACTGAACATGACTCACACAGCTGAACAACTGATGGAGTTCACTCACGTGTCAGCAGTTGTTCACATAGTGATAGTTGTACAAGTATCCTTAGACTTGAGGTCATCATAGTCATCTTGTGTACACTGAACTATGCTTTGGTTTAGTTCTTAGTCTCAAGGGACAATTATAAGGGCTCTACAGGGTATAGAATTTGTACACGAAGATAGTGTATGATCAATAAAGGATCTACCCCTTCCAGTATAGGAAGAGAATGTTCAATGCTGATCCACTTATGTTAGTTCAGGAATCTCTGGCCAGAGTGAATGAAATTAGAAAGGAGTTTCTAATTTACATTAAATAGAACTAAGCATAGTGAATGGGAAAGCAAGTGATTAAATAAGATAGGCTTGACACAAGTTTCATGCCTTGTATTTAATCGTGACATTGCAGGGTAGAAGGAATTAATTGTACGGTAACTACTCACTGAATAGGTTCTTGGTATTCTAAGCAGTGAATTCGTATTATCCGGATAGTCGCGATATGCTAAGAAGTATCCCTCACGATGTAGAATAAATATGATTAGTTAATTAATCATATTTAATGAATTAGAGAATTTATATAAATAATGATAAAATAGTTTTATTATTATTTATTTCTACTACCGGCTTAATATTGAACCTACAGGGTCACACCATAAAAGAGAATGATTTAATGGTGGATAAATTAATTAATAATGGCTGATAATTATTTATTTATGAAATAAATAATTAATTGGTAAATTTAATAATTGATTAAATGAGATTTAATTGATTATAAATTAATTAAGAAAAGGTTCTTAATATTATTAATTAAGAATTTAATTTTTGGAAATTAAATCAAGTGAGAGAATTATTTCTAAAGAGTTTAGAAAAAGGATTAATAATTAAAAGGTGTTTTAATTATTAGTGAGAATAATAAAGGGTTAATAATAATAATATTTTATGGGAAAATTTTCAGCAGAAAATTTTGCCTATAAATATACTATTATAAACTCTATTTTTGCCTCAACCAAAAGATTTACAAAATCCTAATTCTCTCCACCTCCTCCTCCTTCATTACATCGTTTTCTTGGTGGATACCGGTGGAATGCTTCACACTTGAGGAGCAGCTACTAGGGATCTCCGCTCGTTGTTCTTGGATCGCTATTAAAGACCTCCATCTTTCCATTAACGTAAAGCTTCTTAAGGTAAACATACTGAACTACGAATTAAATATTATTTTTCGCATGGATCCTGCGGAGGGTTTCGATTTTTTTAAGATTTAAATTTACGTTTTCGCTGCGTTTATGTGCTAAAAACCCTTCACATTGGTAGTGGTAACATTGACTTTGCATATAGTCCTCCTATGTCCAGCTCCACCACATTTGTTGCAGTGCACAATTCTACCAAGATTAAACCTAATTCTTGAAGTGATTTGAGATACCTTTCCGACTTGACTACCTCTGCCTCCTTCCCATCCCTCTTTTCTTCTAAGCTTTTTTGGCCGACCTCTCAATTTTTTAGGCCTCTCAATTTTTTAGGCATGTCAGGTGGGAGTAATGGCTCTGTAGACTACACCTCCCAGTACTCTTCTCCTTTAATGGCTTCAAGTGAATACTTATAAGCCTTTAAGTACATATATTTTTTGTAGTAACGAGATACACAGTATATAGGCTGTTGTCGTCTGTCGTGGATGGTTGATATTGCGTGTGAACATGGAATTCCATTCAAATAATAAACCCTACAATCACATGAACCCTTAACCAAGTCAATAGTTACAACTTTTGTGCCTGACTTCACCTGGGATTTTCTTTGACCATCCCAACAGGCTTGCCATTCTCTAGATACAGTTATAGCAACATCTAATTTCTTTTTAATCATTGGACACAAGATCATATAAGTATTACTCATAACGTCCTTCCTTTTCTACACCATCCTCTTCATTAATTTGAAGTGAACTTCTTGAAACATGGTCAAGATAGGCACATACCTAGGTTATAAATTCTATTAGCATTCTCACTTACACTAAATGGAAAAAAATATAAATTACAGCAAATAAGGTAAATTTACCTTTCAGTAATAATCCATGCATTGAAGCACTCTGACATGTTATTTTCGACATTGTCAACCTTTATTTTTTTTTAAAATAAGCTTTTGACCAACATTTAGGATCTAATTTACTCAGGTATTCATGTCCACCTTTGGAACTCTTTGCAAACTGCTTCATTACTCTATTAAATGCCATTGGATGAGTAGAACAGGCTGTTGACCAAAATAATATCTTTAACAAGTCAGATGGATACCTGCACATTAAATTAAACACATGATGATATAACTGGAAACAAACATTGAATCAGTATTCTCAAAAAAATTTAGTAGCTTACTTTTCTTGAAATTTGTGTAGAGATGTCGTGTGCCAAACCTATGTTCAACCATAGGTTATAACTCCTTAACAATATTTTCTAGACCCTGAGAATAATTAAAAAATATACAAGGTAAAAACATGTATAAATTACGCAAAATATTTGACATATTCAATTGCATGCCTTCTGTTGATCAAATATTATTGTGTATCCACCTCCATCACCTAACTCTAAATCATCATTAACCAAGTCTAGGAACCATCTCCAGGAATCAGTGTTTTCATTCTCCACCACAGCATATACCACTGGAAACATTGCGTTGTTGTCGTCTCTCCCAACTACAGACAACAGTCGACCCCATGTGACAGTTTTGAGGAAGCAGCCATCCAGTCCTAATACTGGCTTGCAACCTTCTTTCCCACCCCTTTTTAGAGCATAATAACAAATATACATTCTTTGAACTTATTGTCATCACCTTCATTCATCCTAGTGCTTCTAATGTTCACTGTGTTTCGTGGATTGGAGATTAGAATTTAATGACCAAAGTCGCTGTCCTTTGCATAATGTTCCTTCAGCGTATCATGCACCTCATCCATAACAGCTTTTCTAATCCTCATTATCTTGATTCTTGGAACTTCAATTTCTAATTCTTCTCTCATTGTATCCTGCATTTCCTTAACTGTCCATGTGGGATTCTTTCGCAACCTTTCACCATAAAGCTCAGTTAAGTATTTTACAGTTGCCATCTTGTTTTGATAAGGTTTGGTGCATAAATATCATTTTTAAATGACCTTATCTGAAAAGTTTTCGAACCTTCTATCTTTATTGCCCAGATATAAAAAGGGTATTTCTCTTCACATCTCACCTGACACCTCTTCCTGTCATTATGACCAAAACATATAGCCCTCCTGTTTTTCACACCATATATACTCCCTAACAACACTCCTAAACTCATCCATTGACCCAAATTTCATACTAGGGGAAAACACAATTTTAGCTTCTTTAGGGTTGTATATATTTGATTTTCTCAATTTTTCTTGACATGTGGTGGTCCAACATAACCTATACGATAATTCTCATCTTCACTGGATGAAGAATAAGACCTCAACTCATCACTTCCAAAATTTGATTCTGTACTATCATCATCATCCATGTTATTTAGCTTAGGCATTGCTTCATTAACTGCTTTTCAGTATTTCCTACATTCTAGCAATTCCTCAGTTTCACTCTCACCTGAATAACCACCAACACTCTCATATTCATCAGTTGAAACATTATTACCCTCACTGTAATTAGGATCATCACTATCCCAATCCTCAAATCCATCCCCCCAAAATCAAAATCCAACTCATTTCATTGATTTACATCATCACCCTCATTCCCCTAATTCACTTCAGCCCCCCCCCCCCCCCACCCCCCTCACCCGCCTCAACCCCCCTCACCCGCCTCATTATTAGAAAAATGATCGACATAAACATCAATCTTCCCAACACGTGCAGACACATTAACCAAATCCATAACAAAAGCATCATCCCAAGAAGTCTAATTCCTTGTTTAAAAGTACGACCATCAATTTTAAAGTACACTTTATCATTTTTATCATAATCAAAGTCTTTAGCATAATTCTCTAAATCAGGAAAACTAAATACATCTGGATCTACATCATTAACTACATCAATCAATCCGCCAATATAATCACAGTGTGGAACATGAGCAAAGCGACCACGATGATGAACATATACAGTTGTACACATTCTGATAGAAAAGAGGACAAGACATTTACCTTACAATGTGAAAATCAACCCGCCCTAAACAAGTATGAGCAATGTATCTTCGATCCAATTAGCTGATTGAAAAGTTAGGGTTTCATGACCCAATTCGTTTCCCCCCAATTCTATAACCCGACTAGTCATATGTCTGCATTATTATTTTTATATGATATGTTAATTTATGTTTGTTTGTATTATTAATTTTATTATTAATTATTAACATCTGACTTGGAGATATGTAAGAGCGAGCTGAGTGCTGATTTGAAAAACTAGCCGTTTTGCTGAAGTGACAAATAGCATTTTTAAACTGTCCGTTAGTTTAAGGATGAAATAGTGATGAATGATATTTATATCTTTTAAAGTGTTTTAAATGAGACCCGAATTTAAAATTTGAGATTCAAATTTATTTAATGGCCAATTTGAAATTTAACCCTAAACAGCTACGCTGCAGGCAGTCCCGGTGCAAACATGAATGTGGTCTCATCTCGTACATTGATCAACAAAATCAACTCTCTTCACTCCAAATCTCTTTACATTAATTTCTCAAATCTGAGTTCAGAACATAGGGGTCATTATTTACAATCACTTTCTTTAACCAATATTGTTTATTCCTTGGACAATTGTAATGAAATTCAATTCTTGAAAAAGCTTCATGCTTGTATATTCACTAATGGCTATCAACACAACATCTTTTTAGGCTCTAAGCTTCTAAATTCATATGCCAGGTTTGGGTTTTTAACTGAATCAAGATGGGTGTTTAGTAAAATTATAAACAACAATTTGTCTCTTTGGAACTCAGTTCTTGTTGGGTATTTTAGAGCTGGTCACTTTAATGAAGTTTTAAGGTTGTATTGTGGGTTAAGATGTAAGAATATAGGTGTTCATAGTCAAATTATTACATTTAGTTTAAGAAGTTGTGTTGCATTATGTGACTTAGAGCTTGGAAGTGCTGTTCATGTTGATGCTATTAAGTTTGGATTAGGGACTGATGCATTTGTGGGTTCTTCATTGATTGGTTTGTATTGTAGATATGGTGATATTCAGGATGCATTTAAAGTGTTTGATGAAATTGTTGAAAAAGATATTGTTGCGTATACGTCTATGGTTAGTGGATATGCTCAAATTGGTGATTATCGAGCTTATGAGTCTTTTGAGATTGTTAAATGTATGCAGATAGATGGACTTGATCCTAATCGAGTGACGTTAGTGAGCTTATTACATGCAGCAGCACAGTTACAGGTTGGGGGATATGGTCAGTCGGTCCATGGGTATGCTATTAGAAGAGGGATTGGTTGTTTCGAAGAAGTGTTTGAAACTAGTCTCATGGACATGTATCTCAAGTGTGGAAAACCTTATAATGCAATGACAGTATGTAGTAATATGAAGTCCAGGAGTGTTGCTTCTTGGAATGCACTGATTGTTGGTCATTTGCAATTGGGGCAACCAACGGAAGCTTTGAATCTCTTTGTCTTGATGATTCGAGAAAAACAAAAACCTGATTTGATTTCTTTGGCAAATGGGATTTTGTGTTGTGCTGATTTAGAGTTCTTACGTGAAGGCAAGAGCATGCAAGGCTATGCAATTCGGAGTGGAATTGAACTTGATATTGTTACTATCACAGCTTTGATTGACTTGTACTTGAAATGTGATAATACTTTTACAGCCTTGAAACTATTTAATGGAATTGAGGACAAGGATGTGATTTCATGTAATGTGATGATGGCTGGGTTTCTCCAAAGTGGATTTGCCAATGAGGCGATCAAGACATTCCGTGAAATGGTCATAATGGGTATTAAACCAAATCAAAGCACCTTTTTAAGTATAATTGCAGCATGTTCTAAATTGGGAGACATCAAGCAAGGCAAATGCATCCAAGGATATGTGATTAGACATAATTTTGAGTCGAACACTGATATAGCTAATCAACTTATTGATATATATTCAAAGTGTAACTTTGTAGATTGTGCAAGGAAAGTCTTTAACCGACTAGAACATAAAGATTTGGTATCCTGGACATCAATGATGATGGGTTACGTGAATAGTGGTCATGCTGATGAAGCCATTTTCTTGTTTTGTCTACTGCGAGGAGGAAGAGTACTTCCAGATTCTGTAATGTTAATCTGCCTCCTCCAAGCATTTACTCAGCTTGGATATTTTAGCCTAGCACGGGAGGTTCAATCTTATGTTTACAGATCATGTATGGAAAACAAGATACAGGTCATTAATTCATTGCTGAGTACATATAGCAAATGTGGTAAACTACAGTGTTCAGAAAAATTGTTTGCCCACATGGCTAGACGGAATTTGGCATCCTGGAATGCGATGATAACTGCGTATGGGATGCATGGAAAGTGTTCGGAAGCACTCAACTTATTCAGTCAAATGAAAAAGAAATGTGTTGTCCCTGATGAGGTGACATTCACATCAGTTCTTTCAGCTTGCAGTCATTCAGGTCTCGTTGAAGAGGGTTTGCGTATCTTTAGATCCATGAAAGAAGATTTTTCTCTGATACCGCGTGAAGAGCACTATGGTTGTGTAGTGGACTTATTAAGCCGATCTGGACAGCTTGAAGAAGCATTTGGTTTCCTGCAAAGCATTCCTGTAAGATATCGTGGTTCAGCACACAGTTCAATGCTTGCTGCTTGTAGAGTTCATGGAAATACTAGAATGGGGGAGTTTATAGGAAGGCAGCTGTTGGAGATAGAATCTCAAAACCCAAGTGCATATGGAATGGTTTCTAATTTATACGCAGAAGATGACAGGTGGGATGAAGCAGCCGAAATAAGATCTGTTGCAAATGAGAGAGGCTTGAAAAGGACTGCTGGTTACAGTATGGTAGAGTTAAAATAACATGTGTTTGATACATGAGTCGATTTCAAACTAGACATTCCAATTAACTTCGTTTTTTGTATTCTTTGTTACTTCAAGTTCATAACAAATGACAAATGTTGTGTTGTATAGAAAAAGATATTGTCAAATGATCTTGGTCCCTTGAAAAAAGGGACCCAGAAGCAACAAAAATGAAATACATTTGCATATTCCAGATTTGCTATAAGCGGTCAGCAATGAATTACATATTCCACTTGAAAAACCTCAAATCTGACTTTCTCAAAGCAGCATGACCAGCTCCCAAGGCAGAACATAGTATAATTTCAGTCTTGACAACTCACAGTTTCCAGAAAGCTCAGTACAAGAACATGAAGGCAATTTTACTTAAGGGTATAAGACTGTGTAACCTGCTGCACAAAGGTTAGTTATCCAAACTCGTAGGTAATGAAGTTTTTAAGTTGGGTTTGGGGAAATCAGGACTTCAACTGCAGGAAGCACTAAGCAGAGATCTACCCCATTATCGACCAACGCTATAAGGATATGTTGCTGAGTTCATTCAGGTCATCTGGCTCGTATTTAACACCAGGTTTCCATGTATGCTTATTCATTAAAAAACTGTTGATTTTATTGCTTGCTTTGCTGGTCAGCAAAGGTGATGAAAGCAAAATGACACGAATTTTGATTGTTGTAACATAGTAAATGATACTACGATATTAGTATTACTTTTAAGTGTTTTTTTTTACTGAACTTTTAAGTGTATTTTGAAACTTAGAAAGTACTCCTTTTTTTGACGAAACTTTTAAGTGTATGTTGAAACTTAGAAAGTACTCTCAAACATTAGGTTCATTGTAATTTGCATCTTAACAACAAAATCTAACTATCAATATAAAAGCAGTACAGAAAGTCAGAAGAAACTAAAAGATTCAGGCATTTTACTCAGATAGACTTATGTATTCTTCATTTGATGGTGAAGAAACTAAAAGATTCAGGCATTTCACTCAGATAAACTTATGTATTCTTCATTTGATGGTGAAGAAACTAAAAGATTCAGGCATTTCACTCAGATAAACTTATGTATTCTTCATTTGATGGTGCAATTTTGTATTTGAATATATAACTCCTGGTAACATATTGTTATCTGAGGGTTGCTGGATGGTAAAAAAGAAGGTCCTACCGGGAGTCGAACCCAGGTCGCTGGATTCAAAGTCCAGAGTGCTAACCACTACACCATAGAACCATTTTGTCCATACACATCCAAATCAACTTAAATAACCCTTAACTTTCTTCAAGCCAAATGTAACTTTTTACCTGTCTTTTTATGCTCACACCTTCCAAAATGTACTGCTACACCCAGAAATGGCACACATTTCAAAAGTAGAGTTTCTCATTTCTCGAAGTTACCACCACAACACACACAACCAGTTTTTTGTGACCCAACCTCTCAATATTTAATACTACCATATATACCCACACAAATACTTCTTTTTCTATATAGTTCTTGTTTCTTGTTGCTCTCACACACTGTAACAATGGCAACTCAAACCCCTAATTCACCCCCTTATGATATCATAATCTTTGGAGCATCAGGTTTCACAGGCAAGTATGTAATCAAAGAAGCCCTCAAGTTTCTCAACACCCCTTCTTCTCCATTAAAGAACCTTGCTTTAGCAGGCAGAAATGAATCAAGATTGACCCAAGCTCTTTCTTGGGCCACTTTTCCAAACCCACCTCCCTCTATTCCCATTCTCACTGCTGACACTACTGACCCTTCTTCTCTCAATCGCATTGCTGCCCACACCAAGCTCATTCTCAATTGTGTTGGCCCTTTTCGCCTTTTCGGAGACCCTGTTGTGGCTGCTTGTGTTGAGAATGGTGCTGATTATCTTGATATTTGTGGTGAGCCTGATTTTATGGAGAGAGTGGAGGCTAATTATTATGATCAGGCTGTCAAGAATGGTTCTTTGGTGGTTTCTGCTTGTGGGTTTGATTCGGTTCCCGCGGAGTTGGGGTTGATGTTTAATTCCATGCAGTGGGTTTCGCCTGCTGTGCCCAATAGGGTTGAGGCTTATGTCAGCTTGGAATCGGATAAGAAGATGGTGGGGAATTTTGGGACTTTTGAATCCGCGGTTTTGGGGATTGCTAATGCTGGTAAGCTACAGGAGTTAAGGAGGTCTCGGCCTAGAAGAGCTCGGCCTACTGTAAGAATATCTTTGTTTTAATTACATACGATTGCAGATAATTTTACGTTTTTCATTAATTGAATGTTGGTACTTAAGTTTGCTCATTGTTATTGAGACTGTTAGAAAATTACATAACTTCTTTCCGGGCCTCAAGTTTTAAGACATAATTCATTACATTTAGGTTATCAAGTTATTTTAACACTTTCTTCTTCTGCTGTTATTTGTATGTCTTGTATCATACAGTTAGTGTGGTGATAGCTACATTCAAGCTTGTTGCTTGCTTTAGTGCTACCATTAGCATTTTTAGTTTGTGTAAGTGATATTTGTAGTCAATGTCAGGCATACATGTTAAGGAATAAGGACCATGTGTGCAACCCAATAACCCATTGTCGTGAACTCTATGCTTCTTTTGGCACAATCATAGCATTGTTGCAAAAGTATATTATTTAAACATTCTGTCACCCATATGTTATTAAAAAATCTTTGACACAGTTATCACACAATTGTTACTTTTGGGTAGTATATCTTCTGTTTCTGTGCCTGCGTATTTGGAGATCACATGATGCTTGGACAGACTAGCTGCTAAATTGCATTTACACGACTTCTATCTTTCTATGAAATGTAGGTCTTTTCTGGGTAGGATGCTGAGACCATCATAATAAGCAATTTCTGGAAATTATGATTGCGTATGATATTGTTATCCAAATTAATAATACTGCATAATTTTGAATTTTCCTCTGTACCTGACCATTATATTTATAGTTTGTTACCAATAAATCCCTAAAGCGCTTCATTTTGGCCCATATGTGAATTGATGTAGATTCTTTCTTTTTCCCTTAATAAAGCTAACAAAATTCCTTCTTCAATTGTAGATTCCTGGTTTTGCTCCTGCCAAAGGTTCTACTATAGAACACCAAAAGGAGATAGGCCTTTGGGCTGTAAAGCTTCCCTCAGCAGATGCTACTGTTGTACGAAGGACGCTCACAACTCTGACAGAAAACCCCCATGGACTTCCTGGTGCCAATGAGAGTGCTGAACAGGCTGAGAGAAGGGAGAATTTCTGGTCCACAATAAAGCCAGCACACTTCGGGGTCAAACTCGGGTCCAAGTCTTTCTTGGGTGTTCTGCGCTTTATTGGTGTTGGAATTCTTATGGGGTTATTTGGTAGTTTTGCTTTCGGGCGATCGCTTCTTCTAAAGTTTCCATCTTTCTTTAGCCTTGGTTGGTTTAGAAAGAAGGGTCCGACTGCTGAGGAGGTAGATGCTGCTTCGTTCAAGATGTGGTTTGTGGGACAAGGATTTAGTGATAGCAGCCTGGCTTCACAAAGAAATAAGAAGCCTGATATGCAAATTATAACAAGGTTAACAGGGCCAGAGATTGGTTATTTGACCACACCAATTATACTAATTCAGTGTGCTCTCGTTCTTCTTAAGCAACGTGATGACCTGCCAAAAGGAGGTGTTTTCCCACCTGGGATTGTGTTTGGCCCAACAGATCTTCAGGAGAGACTCCAGGAGAACGGCATATCCTTTGATATCGTATCAAAGAGTTCTATCTCTTCTTAAATGTTGTAGTATTGTGATAAAATAAAACCTAGTCTGAATTTCCGAGTTGTGTGACATTATAATTTGGAAGATTTGCTGTTAGATTGTTTTGTTAGTTTTTTCTTGCATCAGGCATAATTTGGTTTAATTTGATGTTGAAATGGGTGTGAAAAAACAATCACCTGGATCGGAGAAGTAGGGGGGGGGGGGTACTTAACATTGGTAGAAATACTGTGTAACTTGGCCGGGATGTAGCAAGTACAGTAACAACTTAAACTGATGAGTGATCCAACTGGTATGTGCTTTTTGATGTCTTTTTCTAGCGTTTCAAGACATTCAAACAAAAATTACAATTTACTGTCAAAGGTAATATGCGATTGTGGTGGATGCTTACAAGTTCATTCTAAATGAGTTTCTTCTTTTAACAAACATTTAAATCAACACTTGAGGCATACGAAAATGTAGTAACTGTTTTTTTAATAATGACAACGGTTAAAGAGTAGTAGAGTATTTCTGAATTCTGTTGGTTTAAAATATGCTGTGTAAATCTGTGTACGAACAGAATTTTACTCGAGTTTGGTGGAGTAATCTCCATTTTCATTGTGAACATCAAGAATTAAAAGTAACAACTATTTGCAACTAATCTAGTAGAGATGAGAGAGAGTATTGAAGTTAGTTATTCTGAGCTGAATGCATAATAGACTAATATTCTAATGGACTGACATTGCGTATTTGTTTTTACGGCATGTTGTCAAATCTTACAAATGACTTATAAGGCTTGATGATCAGTGTTGTTAACTCAATTTATCAATATCAATATATTCTTAACGTGTAATATTACCCATTTTCTTATATGGATCTAACCATATCCATTTTACACTATTTTTATATTTATCTATATTATATTATTATAAGGAAACATTTTGTTTGGTCGGTTGGTTACCACCTTCCTAAAATGGTTGTTAACACTTTTCAAAACAAAGTTAAAGTAAATATATTTTATTTAAAAAACTTAAATCATATATTTGATATAATTACAAACTCTTTAAATGATAATCCTACTTGATTTCTAATCACACTCAACTTCTTTTTTACCTTTTTCGTAGGGAACCAAATACTTCCAAAATTAATTTTAATAATTCAAATTTAAAAATAACAATTTATTAACAAATCAAGAACAAATTAAAAAAAAATTATCACATCAATCGGATACATCAAATCAACCGCATACACTGCTCCGATAAGCGTCCACGGTCGGAGGACTTTTTATTACTTTAACTATTTAGAATTTGAATCTGTCAATAATACGATATATAAATTATTAACTTTGTCATGAATTTCAATAAAAATATTTATTATCTGCTATAATTTAATTTTATATAATAAAAAATAATTAAATAATAAAAATTATAATCAGTCCGTGCGTCGCACGGGTTATAGGTTAGTATCCATATTAAACTGGATATCCATTTTTTAATTTTTACCCATTTTCTAAACGGGTATTACCCATTTTATTTTAACAAAAAATCCGGTACATTTTAAATACCGATCCATTTTTCTATGGATACCACCCGACACCCACGATCTAAACTTACAGCAGTTACGGTTACGGTCCATGATCATCGCCTAAACTATAGCTATATCCCTGCAAATTAAAGAATTGTTATAATTTGTATTTGATACCTAAATCTACATTAGTATGATATTGTCCGCTTTGGGTCGAGTCCGCACGAGTTTATTTTTAGGTCACTCCCAAAATGCCTCATACTAATAGAGTTATCTGGCTGTTTATATACTAGCAATATGCCCCTTCCACAAACAATGTGGGACAACTCCTAACACAAATAATGATATTGTCCTCCGATCAAATTCACCCTAAATTGTTGTTTCAAATTATTAGTCGCTTGGTTCATTCGTCTCATCTTTTCTCATCCTTTTTTGTCCTTTTTTTACAGAATGAAATAAGTGAGAAAGTGATCTGCAGATAGGCTATTTCACAAAAGGTATGATTTAGAATACTTACATTATAGTTACTCTGATAAATTTCGTAATCTATCTTATCAAGGATTTTTTTCTCCTGAACGTTTGGACACATTATGTTAGGCATGATGATTGAAGAAGGTAAATTTGTTGTCTTCTTACAGAATGTTACTCAAGCGATATGTATGTATACATGAATGCAATTTGATAATTAATAATTTTTATAACAATTATAAGTGCATATTACGTGTTTGACAAAATGTTATATTTAGCTTTCATGGTAAATACGATATGTATTTGTCCAGAAAGACGATCAATATGTTCTATCTTTGAATTTGTATCAAAAAGATTTGTTTTCTTCTATTTATATAGCAATCAAAGTATGCACAACCACAAATATTTATTTTCTTCTTTTAGTCATTTTTACGATTATTGGAAGGATGCAAATGTATTAGCTATTTTGAAAATATATTATTCGGAATACTTTTTTCATGTTCAGAGATATAGTTTACGAAGAAAGACCTTCTTTTTATTAGACCTTCTTCTTGCATGCCTCTTGTGTTAATATGTTATATTTGCCATTGACTATACTCAAAAGAATGTGTTCATTTAAAAATTATTACATGGAATGATAAGATAAGAGTTTGGAATCCAATGAGTTGAGTGATTTGTTTCTGTTTTGCAACAGGTATAATCAGAATAATATATGTCCAAGTTCTTTGAGCGTGTTCAAAAACATGATCTGGAGTAAAAAACTTACACCATTCATTTCACGATTCCCGGGAATCGTGTAAGATAAATATGAAGTCTAAATACCGTAAGTATGAATGAATTACAACTAGATATGTTGATTTTTTTTATAAATTAGTCTTCGGGTGACCTTGGCAAATAACATGGTTAAAATTTCTCAGCTGTAGTATATGGTAAATTTAAATTTAGTTTACTTATGATTTTCTATGTAGAGTATTGAGTAGTGTACCTTTGGAAGGGTATGGTGTGTGTGTGTGTTATGGAAGTTGTAAACATATCTGATTAATGTCTTTTGCTCTGCTTCTGGTATCATGTTGCTAACACCTAAACATCAGAGATACAATCCTATGTTTGAATTCACTTAAGTGTACCAAAATTGAACTTTGTTATATATATTTGCAGTGAAGAATTACAATAGATCACACAATTTTATTTACTTATAATATTCATTTGCGGTGCACACACATTTTATGTGTGAAGAATAATCAGTTCGTTTCAGCATCACTTTAAGAAGCAACATGGCTTAGAGCAACACTACATAAATGGATGGATGATGAGTATTTTCCAAAGGCAAATAAAGTAGAAATCAGCCAGGTTGCAGCGAACTATAATCATAAATCTTTGTTAGAAAGAGAAATTAATTTAGGTAATTTTATTAAAGATGGCCAAGGACTTAGGGCGGTGTCCTTTCAAGAAAGCTTTCATGGGACATTCTCATCAGCAAATATAACGTTAGTCACCTGAATATCAGTACTTATTTAATTATGTTAAACAATCATCTTATAATAAACTGACATTAATCGATTAATATGAAATATAATGTTATTTTAGTAAGTCTTACATTGTCACATACTCGATTATAGGAAATCTAAAGTATCATAAATGTTCAACTATATAATTAGAATAGTCACTAACATAATGTTCCTCAATATATCTTATATTATGAAATGTCGAGATATATCTTATATCTTAAGGTTTGACACTAAAAGAGCTTCTGCAGCAAACATCTCACCACAATGCTAAAGTTCACAAAGGTACTTTAGGTTTATTAGATTTGGATTTACTTATTATATTTTAGTAATTATCATGTTTAATAGGAATGTTTGCGAAAAATATGCCATAATTGTTTTCTCCACGTATTTTTATAGTATTTTAACTTTGCACTTGAAGATTTTAAAAAGTACAAGAACAAGGTTTTATTGAAGTATTATAGTTATTTATTTTAAATTTGTAACAAATGGTGTTTATCTTGATCTGACGCGTGAAGAGTGTACAAATTTGTTTAATTATACTTGCAAGCGTTTCATCTTGGTGGGCAGGGTAACATTCAACGTTGAACAACATGCTTCTGATAATGTTAACAAGATTCTGGTGGGCAACAAGGCTGGCATGAATGAAAGCAAAATAATATACTCTATTTTCTTTACCATTATTCAGCTTCCATTGAATGCAGAATCAAAAACAGTAAAATAGATGCTGAGATCCTTTAATAAAAAAAGTTTAGCTCTTGGAGGTTTATGAATTTAACTGGTGCCCTTTATGCTGAAATTTAACTTGCTTTTGGAGATTTGATAAGATACTTTATGTATACTGCTAATCGAAGTACTTACGGCCAAACAAGAATTTCCATTAGTGTGCTTGCTTTTACCAATACTTTTCAAACCAGATGGTACTTTTCTCCAAGATAAACAAATCAGCCATATGGAGGCCACTAAATGATGCAGCTGAGAGAGACTTAAAAACCGGACGCTTCCGGAAAAACTTGTTAGGTCCCAATTTGTTTGTAGAAGGGGGGGTTGAATGCAAACAATACCGTTTCGTCGAATAAAATGCGGAATAAAATTGTGAAACAAAATTCAAGTTAAATAAAACTTTTATTAAACTTGAAAGGTGTTACAACTACGGTATCGGTTACAAGGGATTAATCTCAAATCAATTATTACAAATCTAGAATAAATTCGACATGAACTTTTTCTATTTTTGTAATTAAAAGATCAAATGCTAAAAGCGATTTGAGATTAAGTTCTAGGGATTTTAATCCGCTAGATTGATACACAAGAACAAGAGAGTGATTTCTAGTTGATTGGATTTAACTTTACAAGCTAGAAATTGTAAACTTGAATTAGCAGATAAGATGAAATATTTTGGCTGCTTGTTCTCTTTTTGTTCTTGGCTTCTGTTTGATTGCTCTCTGTATATGTTATGTAAATGAATTGGTCTCTGCTTGTTTTTAATCACCACAGCCGAGAATGTTGAACTGGTGTGACAATCCTTTAGAGCTAGTAAGACAATTAAAATGAACTAGCAAGACTTTCGGTATGACTATTGATTGTCATACCGATTGTCATAGTAGTACAAATGAAATTGTCTTACTGAATTAATAAGTGATTTTAATCTAAACAATAATTCTATCAAGACAATCAACTGAATTAGCATGACTTTCGGTATGACTATCAATTGTCATACCGATTGTCATACTAGTACAATCAGTTGTCTTTTTAGAATTAAAACAGATTTTAATCAATTAAAATTCTGTAAATCCTTAATATTAATTCTAACTTAATTAATCAATTTAATTCAATTAATCAATAAATTAATCTTTGCAGATATAATTTATTTTCTTAATTAAATTATATGACTTAATTAATTAATAGAGAATTAATACTAACGCTGAGCAGCATCCATTCTTCTGACAATCTTCTGAAAGTCACTGAGACTTATGAATCAATTCCGCCACTTCAATGCTGACACTCGATGTACTGTCTGGTTCATGAGTGACTAACTTCCGTGACGTTTCTTCATGTCTTGACTTTGATATTCTGATTGAATCCTTGTAATAAATTGATACCTTGACGAGATCTCTGTCACTTGATTAAATCCACGATCTTGATTTACATCACTGAGGCATGATCAAATTCTTGAACTTCTTCCAGTGAATCTTCAAGTCTGCAGATGAACAATGTTTCTTTGATCTTTGACAGATGTTACTTTGTGAGATCTCTCTGATGATTGATCCACTATTTACTTATTACATTCTTATTTGAGTTGAGTTAAATACTCGAATAAACGAGTACGCTATGACATATGCCTTTCAATCTCCCCCTATTTGCTTGTTAGACAATAACAACAAATACCTAGAGGATAACTCAACTAACAAATAAGAAAAAGATATAAACAGTAAGGTAAAGTAAATAGCAGAAAAGTTCTGGATTATATTTAACATTTTCCAGATTCCAAATGAAATTTACAAGTGAATACAAGATAGATGTTCCTCTAGCCTGAACATATAACTACATTAGACTATCTTGATTCATAACGCTCTAATCATATTACATTGAGTTTTGAGCTAATTGACTTCAGTTGTCTTCTCTCCTGACTTCACCTTCTTCTAAATCTTGAAGCAATTCCTTGTCAAAGACACGATCCTTTTCTGAAGTGAAGCTTGATGGTCTGACTGGTTGAACTCCAACTGACTTCAGCTTATTCTTGAGTTGATTGTACCTTTTAACATTCTTTTCACAATAAGCTTGAATCAAGTCAGCAGCTTGAGTCTTCAACATGGATGAATATCCAGCAGTTCTCAAATGATGTTCCATCCAGACCAGATGCTTAGCTGAGTAGTCTTTAAGAGATTGTACATCTAGCTGACAGATTTGAAGACAATCAGACTTAAAGAATCTCACCTGATGAGGATTGTTGACCACTTGAGGACTAGCCCTGCTCGCAAACTCTTTAAGCCTTTCCCGAAGAACTTCATTCAATTCTGAGCTTCTTTTGACTTTGTTTAAAAGAACCCAAATCTCTGACAACGAACGATTTTCAAATAGATGAAGTGACACCTTGAATGATCCTTCACTCTGACAATATACAAAAATGCTCATCTCATTTAGGGATCTATCAAAAGCAGCTGTGATCCTTGAGACTTCAGTCTTGATAGCATTCATGTACATGTCATTGTTAGGATTTGAGATTTCCAGCTTGTCAAGAAGATGTAAGAATTGCCTATAATTGTTAGTGCATAGCTGAGGCATATCGAGTACTCTCCTAGCTTCATCCCATTTTTCACCAATCTTTAGTCTGACATCTCTTCTCCTTTCTTGAGCCTTAATGTCATGAAGACGTTGCTTTTGAAGAGTTTCTGTTCTTTGTATGTCTTTTCTCCTATCAATGATCTGTGAGACCTTCTTGAGTTCAGCTTCTTTTCTTTGCATCTCTGACTGCTCCTTCTGAAATTCTTTCTCAAACCTAGGATCCACTGTATCTTCTTCTTCCCAATCTTCAAAATCACTTTCCTCTTCAGCTTCAAATAACCCATCTTTATCTTCCTGAACTGGTTCAGTGGGAATGTCAAAAATATCGAAGTCATCCTGTTCTCCACTGTAGTAGACATCATCAGCCTTTCCTTTATCTCCAGCAGAAGTATCTTTTTCTTTCCCTTTGGTACTACTCCCTTTCTTCTCCCCCTTAGTTGAGGGATCCTCTACTGACTTTCCTTTGGAACTTCCATCACCTCCAGAGCCTGATCCTCCACCAGACGGTCCTTCAAAATAAGCTCTTTGTTCTTCATTAGGGCAATGAGAATTCTTGATCATGTAATATAGGTGCTTCATCCCTTCATTTAGATGTTCCATGCCCGTCTCTATCTTTAGAAATCTTGAGGAGTCCAGTGAATGATTCATCTCAACGAGGTCTTCAAGAGAAGTCATTCTTGTGTGTAGAGAGCAGAAGTTGGATATGTCATCAGCTGATAAATTTGGAGTGTCCTGAATAGAATTGAGCTTTGGTATTACAGTAGTCTTTAGATCTGAGATGTCATTCCTTATGATTGCAAGCTGATTGTTGACAGAGGTGGAAGAAGAAGACCGTTCAACCACTTGTGCTTTGAATGCTTGAGCTTCAGCTTGGCTTTTAGCAAGTTCTTCTTTTAGGGCAGCAATCTGAGCTAACAGGTTTACAGTATCAGTGTCTGTGTGTGCTCTCACCTGAAGTTCACTCGTGTTTGGTTCACTCATCTCACGTGCATGTGTTTCTCTCAATATAATTGCTCGTGAGGAGTCTTCCAGTTGCTGTTCTTGTGTACCTGCATTAAAAATCACCCTAGCCTCTTCAAGAGAGGTCAGTGGTGGTGCAATGGGAATTCGCGAGTCCCGATCCTCAGTCAATGCTATCAAATCTTTTGGAATAGATGTCTGAATTGCTTCAGGGATAGATTGACCGAGTTGCCCTCCACTTTCTCCAGATAAATCTGCGAGTGGAGAATCCCATAAGGGAGCCAGAGGTGTTGGATCTGGGAGGGGAGAAAATGACTCTATTAAAGATGGCGGAGAGTCAGATTTTCCCTCTGAAGCATGTGACTGCTCTTCTGCCGTAACTATGGCAGGCACTGTAACCGACTCTACGTGCACTCCTCGCTGTGTGTCCTGAGTATGATCTGGGGAAGTGTATGGTTCCATTGTGAGTAATGGAATTGTGCTTGACTCAGTACAAGATGCCATGGCCCTATGGCGAATTTCAATAGATTCATCCTGTTGAGAGAATGAATCTAGTAACTGTTCATTGGCCATTTCAAAGTCCATGTCCTGTTGGGAGGACAAGGATGGGCTTTCAGATGCCTCAGAATATGTTCTTCTTTTCTTAGGAGGAGGCAGAGCTGAGGGTTCACTCATATTTAACAATGTACTACTTCCTAGTAATCTCCTGGGTAACATTTTAGACAGTGGGGGAGAGGTTGAGATAGAATGAGACGCTGTGTTTGGCTCTATGACCTGGGATTGAAGCTGTGGTTCTACAACTTCATGGTCAGCCCTATCAACCACTGGGGGTCTGTCAACAGAAGTAGGAAGAGAGTGAGAGTGAGGAATTACTACCTGTAATGGAAGAGCCTGGGTGGCTTGAACCACTGGATGTTGAGGTTGCTGTTCATGGCCGGGAAGATTAAAAATAGGTAAGGGAATATAATTGGCCATGAAAGCAGATACAAGTACTGGAACTTGCATGAATTTGAAGGTTGTGTCTTGGCGAGTGTAAATCTTTTTGCTAACTGGAGGGGGTTCAGTTACAGCAGAGTTAGCAAAAAGGGCTTTGTGTTCAGGTGTGAGTAGATGATCTGTTATAAGCATGAGAAAACGAGCATAGTAACATGATACCCTACGATTTGTAGAATGATCACGTAAAGCAGAAGTTAGACGTCTCAAGAGAATGGGAAAAAGTAGTTTGCCAAAATTGATCCTTTGATTGAAAACAACCGCAAGACCAATATACTGCAGAGTGGAAGTGATGTTATGAAAATTGGATTTTGTGCAGTTGGCAAACACTTTGGAAAGTGTATCGAAGAAAATATCCCATTCAGACACCAAATTTGATTTAGAAAGTTTGGTTAAATTGATCACCCCCTGATAGTGAATAGCATTGAAAAAATTTGTGATATCATTTTCAGAGGGTAAATTACAGAAATTGTCAAGTGGAAAATTTAGCGCACGATTGACGACTGTTTCATCAACTACATACTGTGTGTTTGCCACGGTGAATGAAAAAGATTTTGAATCACCGGCCACAGTAGAGGTTGTGCAAATCAGTCTAAGAAGATCGATATTTAAAATCACATTTGATTTAATAGCAGAGCTAACAATCGAATGGTCATTTAAAAATCTAATCCAAGGCTTAAATTTTTCAACATCACATTTTTCCGGATTAAAATAACCAACCTGATTATGCGCGACAATTTGGAAATTGAGAGCCATTTAAAATAATAATAAGACACACGCTTTTCAAAATTTTAAGAATAATATTAAGAAAATTCGAATTAATTAAATTAATTTAATAATTCGAATTAAATTAATTATAATCGAAAAATTTAGACAGAAATGTATCTCGTTAGAATTTTTTAACTCACAAACACAGTTTTAATAAGCCAAAAGACACAAATCAGAAATTAAAATTAAAAATAAAAAGTTCAAAATCAACAACACAAATGGAATTTGAAGGGGCAAACTGATTTTTATAATTTTTTTTTTTTTTTTAATAAAAATCCAACAGCACCTTTGTATATATATACTTGTATGTATATATCACAAAGTGATGAAATAGTAAGCTGAGTAAAAACTCGAGCAAGGAAATACTCAGATTGATGGTTTGGTTCGAAGAGAGAGAAGAGAGAAAATTAAAAGATAAAAACTGTTAGATTTTTTTGAAATGAACTGAACTGATGAAATGGTTTAAAAACAATACACCAAACGCCTTTATATAACAGCTGGTATGACAATCCGGGATTGTCATACCGATTGTCATACCAGGCAAAAGAAGGAAAAGAAATACAATAGAATAAGTATTAAAATTATAACTGGTATGACAATCTGATAGTCATACCGATTGTCATACCAGGCAAAATAAAATAAAATAGATATATATAATGTTTATAACTGGCAAGACAATCAATAGTCATACCGATTGTCTTGCCAGTATAAAACTATACTGAAAAACACTGAAATGACAATTATATTTGCAAATGACTTTCAGCAAGACAATTTCAATTGTCTTGCCGATTGTCATTCTGGAAATAAAAGGATTTCACACAGAATTAATATGAAAATAAGTATATATATATAAGTACTGAAATGATTTTCAGCAAGACAATTCAATTGTCTTGCCGATTGTCATTGCAGTAGAAAACAAAATAAAATAAAAGGAACAGACTTCTATTTATGTACTGAAACTATATTACAAAATAGTAAAACTGAAATAAACACTTAAAATTTTTTACAGAAACAAAGACAATATATCAGAATTTATTATTTTTATTCCAAAAATAGATTTCTCTTGAATTTTAGCAAATAAAATTCATAGAAAAATATTTTTAGAGGAAATACAATATTCTGAGATATTTTAAATTAACAAGAAGGGAAAATAACAATAGATAAGATAATATATATTACATAGAAATAAGCAAGAAATATGATAAAATGATAAAATAAATTTGCAAATGAATTTTTCATTTATGAAAAATTCATTTGTAAATTCATTCAAGAACAGATCCCAGATATTAACTAAATTAATCATTAAAACTATTCAACATGCCCAATTTACCAACTAATCCGGTAAATGTGGATTCGTCAAGTGGTTTAGTGAAAATATCTGCTATTTGTTCTTTTGTTGGAACAAAAAATAGTTCAACAGTACCATTCATGACGTGCTCTCTAATAAAATGATACCTGATGTCAATGTGCTTTGTCCTCGAGTGCTGCACAGGGTTGTTGGTAATGGCTATTGCACTTGTGTTGTCACATAAAATAGGAATCTTGTTCAATACAGAGCCATAGTCTCGTAGTTGGTTCCTAATCCACAAGATCTGAGCACAGCAGCTTCCAGCAGCAATATATTCAGCCTCGGCCGTTGAGTTGGAAACTGTTTGCTGTTTCTTGCTGTACCATGAGACTAGCCTGCTTCCTAGGAATTGACAACTTCCTGAGGTGCTTTTCCTATCAACAACACTTCCTGCATAATCTGAATCTGTATATCCAACAAGGTTAAAACCAGATTCTTTAGGGTACCAAATACCTAGATTTGGTGTTCCCTTAAGATATCTTAAGATTCGTTTAACAGCAACGAGATGAATATCTCTAGGATCCGCTTGGAACCTTGCACATAAGCATGTAGCATACATAATATCTGGTCTACTTGCAGTAAGATAGAGTAACGAGCCAATCATACCTCTGTAGCTTGTGACATCTACCTTAATGGAGTTTTCACATGGTCCAAGCTTGACAGCTGTAGTTGATGGAGTCCTTGCTGATGCAGAATCCTCTAGATTGTACTTTTTGAGGAGTTCTTTGAGATACTTGGATTGACAAATAAATGTTCCATCTAACCTTTGATTTACTTGTAATCCAAGAAAGAACTTCAGCTCTCCCATCATGCTCATTTCAAACTTGCTGTGCATTAACTTAGCAAATCTCTTACAGAGATTATCATTAGTAGACCCAAATATTATATCATCCACATAGACTTGGACTAATATAGTATCATTCTTATGTTTTTTAGAAAAGAGAGTTTTGTCTATGACACCTCTAATAAAGCTATTTTCAATAAGAAATTCAGAGAGAGTGTCATACCATTTTCTTGGAGACTGTTTTAGCCCATAGATAGCTTTGAAAAGAAAGAAAACAAAATCCAAATGATCTGGATCTTCAAAACCAGGAGGTTGCTCTACATATACCTCTTCATCCAGCTTTCCATTCAGAAAGGCGGTCTTGACATCCATTTGATAAACTTTAAAGTTTGAAAATGCTGCGAATGCCATAAATATCCTGATGGCCTCAAGTCTAGCCACTGGAGCATAGGTTTCATCATAATCAATACCTTCAGCTTGAGAATACCCTTTAGCTACCAGTCTTGCCTTGTTTCTTGTAACCACACCATCTTCATCTAGTTTATTCCTGAATACCCACCTAGTACCAACAGCTTTCTTGTGTACAGGCCTAGGTACCAGTTTCCAGACTTGTTGACTTTCAAACTGATTGAGTTCATCTTGCATAGCAATCACCCAATCTGGATTAGACAGTGCTTCTTCAATTTTCTTAGGTTCCATCTCAGAAAGAAATCCTGAGAACAGACACTCATTTTGAGTAGCACGTCTAGTTCTGACTCCAACATCTGGATCACCAATAATCAACTCAAAAGGGTGAGCTTTATTCCAGACTGTCTGTCTTGGAAGATGTGATCTTGATGATTCGCCTTGAAATTCATTGTGATGTTGTGTCCTACTAGATGATCCTTCAGCATCTCCCCCTGAGTTGTTGCCATGTTGACTTGATGATTCTCCGTCAATAGCAGTGGTATCTCCATTGTTGCCAAAGTTTCCATCACTATTACCTTGAGTATCATCAGGATTAACAGGTTCTTCACCAGCAACAACCTCAGGTTCTTGACCATGTTCTGATTCTGAATCTGACGTATCATCAAACTTCAGTTTCTCAGAAGGATCTTCAGTTTGGATACTAGGGAGTTTAGTGTCATCAAATGTAACATTGACACTTTCAGTTACTTTGTGTTGATCAATGATATACACTCTATATGATCTTCTTCCATATCCAACAAAAATACCCTCATATGCCTTTGCCTCGAACTTACCACGACGATCATCTCCATCCTTGAGCACGAAGCATCTGGCACCAAATACATGAAAGTATTTGATAGAAGGTTTCTGTTCATTCAAAATCTCATAAGGAGTTTTCATGAAGTCTTTGTTGATTAGAGTTCGATTCTGAGTATAACATGCAGTATTGACAGCTTCAGCCCAAAAGTACATTGGAAGACCTGATTCATTTAACATCGTTCTTGCAGCTTCAATCAATGTACGATTCTTCCTTTCTACCACTCCATTTTGCTGAGGGGTTCTAGGAGCTGAAAATTGTCTGGTAATCCCTTTGTCTGTACAGAATCCATTGAGAAGTGTATTCTTGAATTCTGTCCCATTATCTGACCTTATTGCTCTAACAGGGACGTTAGAATCTAACTCAATCATCTTGATATGATCAATCACAAGTTGTGGTGTTTCATCCTTAGAGTGAAGAAATAAAACCCATGTATACTTGGAATAGTCATCAACTATCACAAGACAGTAACACTTCTTTGACATAGAAAGGATATTAACTGGACCAAATAAATCCATGTGCAATAATTGCAGAACACCAGTTATGGAAGATGTGTCAGTGCCTTTGTGACTTGCTTTCTTTGACTTTCCTTTCTGGCAAGCCTCACATAGTCCTTCTGGAGAGAATTCCAGCTGAGGCAAACCTCTTACCAATTCTCTTTTGACAAGAGAATTCATTGTTTTGAAATTGAGATGGGAAAGTCTCTTGTGCCATAGCCAACTCTCATCTGACGATGCCTTTGCATAGAAACAATTGACTTCAAGATTGCTTTCAGAGTTCATGTCAGCTACGAACAGATTTCCTTTCCGGATTCCCATTAAGGAGGGTTTTTCACTTTTCTTGTGCAGAATCTGACACTTCAGCTTGTCGAATAAAACATTGTAGCCGTTATCACAGAACTGACTAATGCTAAGCAGATTGTGTTCAAGTCCTTGCACAACATATACATTTTCAATGATAACATTTCCAGCTTGCAAACAGCCATATCCCTCCGTTAAACCTTTGCTGTTATCTCCAAAGGTAACCACTGGGCCAGCTTTCTCAACCACATTTGATAGAAGGGCTCTATCTCCGGTCATATGTCTTGACGATCCGCTGTCAAGAATCCACACTACCGGTTGTACCTGTTTAATGCCCTGCAATACAAATGGATTAGAACTTCTTCGGAACCCAAGCTTGGCTGGGTCCGGCATACTTGTAAAATTGGCCTTTATCAGGCAAAACAACATTCTTAATTTCACTATTCTCAACATTCTCAATTACTGAACATTTGACCTTTAAAACAGCCTTATCAAATTTATGTTTAGGCTTAGGCACAAATGTCTCCTTTCTAGCTTTAGGAGGACTAGCAGTCTTAGACCTATCATGCTTTCTATTATTCACATGCTGACGAGGAGTAGTCTTATCATTAGAAACATGCTTACCATTAAAATAAGCAAACAACAGATTAAAAGCACAAGACATACAATCAGGAACACCACATGCTTTATGAGAAGGATTAACAATAGGCAACTTATGCATGGTAGATATGGCATCTATTCTATCCAACTCATGTATGTCTGAGTTAGTCTCAGTTGCTTTCACAACCTTGACTGGAACTTTTGACACACTTGACTTGGAGACAACTTTCTCATAAGCATTATCTTCAGCACGGATTTCTTCTTGAATAATAAAAGAGGTCTCATCAAATGATTCAGCAATTGATTCTTTATAGAGGGGTTCATCAACACCCTTAAGCACATATGGTACTTCCCTGCCTTTAGCACATACATGAGGAGGGGAGTTTATGCCTAATTTTCCAATAGCAGCATTGTAATCATAACCTATTCCATGTGTTTGATTAACAGCTTGCTTATTGTAAAACTCTTTGGACTTCGAACAAGAATTAAAGTAAGCTTTAACCTTAGCCTCAAGACCGGTGATCTTGTCTTTGAGAATAGTTTCGAGTTGTCTATAACAGTCAACTCTATTCTCTAGAAAAGATACTTGTTCTTTTAGTTTATCTTGATTAATGTGCACAAGTCTTAATTCATTGACCTCTTTCTCAAGGTCTTTGATTTGTTGATTTAACAATTCATTGTCACGACGAGCACAATCTAAGTTACCTCTTAGATGATAAACCATTTCAGCATCAGAAAGTTTTACCTCTTTTCTTGACGATGAGGTGCTTGCATCACTAGCCATGAGAGCAAGATTCCCAACTTCTTCATCTTCACTGTCAGTATCATCCCAGCTTCTTCCCTTTGCCAGGTACGCCCTTTCAGATTTACTCTTCTGATTAGAATCATAAGAGTTCTTCCTAGCTTGTTTTGGCTTCCTGCATTCTGTGGCAAAGTGTCCCAACTCATTACAGTTGAAGCATCGAATGGTGCTTCGATCAACCATCCCTGTTTTATACCCACCACTGCTGGTGTTAGAGGATGAAGATCCATCTTTCTGGAATCTGTTGTAGTTGGACTTGTACTTGAACTTGGGATTCCTTTTGAATCTGACATTTGAGAATCTCTTGACAATCAGGGCCATTGACTCATCCTCCAATTGCTCCAGTTCTTCCAAGGAATAATAATCATCTCCTGATTGATTTGTAGTAGGAGAATCAAATTCTGCTACTATCACATTATCTTCAACCTTGGAAGACTGTACCATTCTTTCTGACTGTTGAGATTGATGTTGATATTGTGGTTGTTGTTGTTGTTCATCAGCTACTAGAGCAGTAGACGTGCTGACCACTCTTCCTTTCCCGTAAACTTCCTTCTGCTGAATCTGCTCCAACTCATAAGTCTTTAACACACCATAGAGCCTTTCCAAAGAAATCTCACTCAGATCTCTTGCTTCTCTTATGGCAGTGATTCTATGTTCGAGATGAGTTAGCAGTGTTAAAAGAAACTTTTTGTTGACCTCCCTGATGGAATAGTATTTACCATTAATATTCAGGTTGTTGATCAATGCATTGTACCTCTCAAACACTTCAGTGATTCCTTCTCCTGGATTTGATTTGAAATATTCATATTCAGAGGTTAGGATTTCTAGTTTGTTCTCCCTAACTTCCTCTGTGCCTTCATTAATAATCTCAATAGTTTCCCAGATATGTTTGGAATCTTTACAATTCATCACATGTCTATTCATCAGGGGATTAAGGGAATCTACTAAGATTAATTGAAGGCTAGCATCCAGGGAAGCTTCTTCTATTTCAGCAGGAGAGAAGTCCTCAGGATCCTTCACATAAGTTCTCGCTTTGGTGATCACCACATCATTTTCTATTACCTCTGGTTCCATAACCATAGGAATTTTTGGACCCTTCTTCAACACTTGCAAATATTTGGGGTTAGCAACCTGTAAAAACAGTAGCATCTTCTTCTTCCACATAACATAATTTTCTTTATCGAAAAGTGGAATTTTAACGGTTCCAACTTTTTGTGTAGTCATTATGAATTTTTTTGAGTGAATAAAAAATTCAAGAAGTGAAAGAAACACAAAAGTCTAGGATCTTGATTTGTACGTTAATCAGAAGGCTCTAATACCAATTGTTAGGTCCCAATTTGTTTGTAGAAGGGGGGGTTGAATGCAAACAATACCGTTTCGTCGAATAAAATGCGGAATAAAATTGTGAAACAAAATTCAAGTTAAATAAAACTTTTATTAAACTTGAAAGGTGTTACAACTACGGTATCAGTTACAAGGGATTAATCTCAAATCAATTATTACAAATCTAGAATAAATTCGACATGAACTTTTTCTATTTTTGTAATTAAAAGATCAAATGCTAAAAGCGATTTGAGATTAAGTTCTAGGGATTTTAATCCGCTAGATTGATACACAAGAACAAGAGAGTGATTTCTAGTTGATTGGATTTAACTTTACAAGCTAGAAATTGTAAACTTGAATTAGCAGATAAGATGAAATATTTTGGCTGCTTGTTCTCTTTTTGTTCTTGGCTTCTGTTTGATTGCTCTCTGTATATGTTATGTAAATGAATTGGTCTCTGCTTGTTTTTAATCACCACAGCCGAGAATGTTGAACTGGTGTGACAATCCTTTAGAGCTAGTAAGACAATTAAAATGAACTAGCAAGACTTTCGGTATGACTATTGATTGTCATACCGATTGTCATAGTAGTACAAATGAAATTGTCTTACTGAATTAATAAGTGATTTTAATCTAAACAATAATTCTATCAAGACAATCAACTGAATTAGCATGACTTTCGGTATGACTATTAATTGTCATACCGATTGTCATACTAGTACAATCAGTTGTCTTTTTAGAATTAAAACAGATTTTAATCAATTAAAATTCTGTAAATCCTTAATATTAATTCTAACTTAATTAATCAATTTAATTCAATTAATCAATAAATTAATCTTTGCAGATATAATTTATTTTCTTAATTAAATTATATGACTTAATTAATTAATAGAGAATTAATACTAACGCTGAGCAGCATCCATTCTTCTGACAATCTTCTGAAAGTCACTGAGACTTATGAATCAATTCCGCCACTTCAATGCTGACACTCGATGTACTGTCTGGTTCATGAGTGACTAACTTCCGTGACGTTTCTTCATGTCTTGACTTTGATATTCTGATTGAATCCTTGTAATAAATTGATACCTTGACGAGATCTCTGTCACTTGATTAAATCCACGATCTTGATTTACATCACTGAGGCATGATCAAATTCTTGAACTTCTTCCAGTGAATCTTCAAGTCTGCAGATGAACAATGTTTCTTTGATCTTTGACAAATGTTACTTTGTGAGATCTCTCTGATGATTGATCCACTATTTACTTATTACATTCTTATTTGAGTTGAGTTAAATACTCGAATAAACGAGTAGGCTATGACATATGCCTTTCAAAACTCAAGCAAAAACCAGTGTTCCAATACTGTCTTGGAGTGCCCACTTTTAGCGTTTAGAATTCAGGTGGTACTAATGTTCTCAGACAACTTAGTTTGTGTAATAACTCGAATTTTTGAGACCTTGTAAAACGTTTAATGAATAGTAACCCTGACAGGCGGGAAAAACTTTTGAGCCCACACTATGTAGTGTATGAGAAAATGAGTTTCGAAATTGATATTACGACTATACGTACCAAATGAGTGTATGTAAACGCTATTAGTTTTCGAAGAAAACGAACTTTGAAAAACGACCGTATTTACGACTTATCGAGGATTACGGGAATCACAATATAATTACGAGATTAAAATCCTACGGATTTATATTCAAGTAGGATAAATAAAAATATAAGAAATAAATACGAAAGGAATTACATCGCGAACCAATTACGAGTAAGTAATACGGAGAACGTTTAAGTAACCGAGCGAACGCGTAAACGATTAAATAAACGTAACGCACTAACTAAACCATGGTAAGGAAGTAACCATGGTTACTTCATAAAATAGTGAGCTAACCATAGGATGACCAAGCTAGCTAGCAAATAGTGTGCTAAGAAGCTAACCTTGTAGTTAGCTTGTAAGCTAGCAAGCTACAAAGATATGTCCATGGATTTGGTAACAAGGAATAAACCTAGAATTCTATCCTAGGAAGAATAAAATCAAGTTGCAAGATATCAAGTCATCTTCCAAGAATCAACCTATCCAAAGCATCCAAGAGAAGCAACCAAGTAGTATAAATACCCCCCCCCACATCCTCATTTTAGCTCCCATTCGGCAATTTGAAGAAAAAAGGGAGAATTGGAATTCAAAACTTCAAGTTCAAGCTCTTGTAAAATCACCTAATTAATTCCCAAGCCTCCTAGAAACTAAATAAAGGTAAGAAAATTCTTTCATCTCTTTTTATCAAGGTTTCATGGGTCGAATAAATTCAAGAAACTCACTAGTGAATAGTGTGAATAGTAACCTCTCTTTGGTTTCTTGATTTCAATGGTGGTTTTAGGTTCTAAAAATCATACCAAGCACTTCCAAGCCTCCACCATCCTCAAGAACACATCTCAAGCTTTCAAGAAAGGTAAAAATCTTTGGCCCAACTTTATTTAAGGTTCATTTTTAAGATCCATTTAGTATGAGGTAGTATACCTAGCTTATTAAGTGTTATTGATGAAATCTTAATGATTAAGTTAAGTAGATTTAAGGTTGGTTGTTATTGCCTCAAGAACATGATGTTCTTGAGAGGATTTTGTGTGTTGATGATTATATGATGATTATTGGTGGTTGTCTTGATAGTTAGGGCGTAAACGAAACCCCGATCGTAAACATAACTTCGTTAAAACCAACAAAACGTAACTTTAAGTTTCTGCAGAAAGTCCCGAAGTTGTAAACTGTATATTCTTGTAAAATAACCTTTGTTTAGGATAGAAAATGTAATAAGGATCGTTTAGACGCTTGAATCGCTTGATTCCGATTTACGGATCAAAAGTTATGGTCGTTTTAGTATAAGTGATTTACGCGATAAAAACTGCTCCGAATTACGAACTTTGAAAATATAAAGGATAGACTTAAACGTATTCATAAATCATGAAATTTTTACAGAAAGTAACATATTGAGTTTACTAACTTCCATAAAAATTTCAAGTAAAAATAATAATTTCGCAATTTTATAAAAATATCGGAGCCGAGACCGCGCGGGTAGAAACCGCAAGAATCCTTAAGCGGAGCCGACGACGATAATGAGAATGAACCCAAGATACTTAGGAAAATGAAGTAACCATAATGTGATTATGACTTAAAAGAAATGTTAAGGATAGTATGAGTTGAGAGGGTGCAAAATGAGTAGCGCATAAGTGCGAGTTACCGTAAATTAGAACGGAACCTAACGGAATGAAATGTGTTTATGGTTATAGATTTCCGAGCGGAACCTAAAGCATCCCCCACCTCGAGATACCCAGGCAAGTTTACAAACCCAACTCCATTTTTACTGTTGTGTTGTGAAAGGATTATTTTACTATCATCGCTTAAATACCATGTTTGCCATGATACGTAGTTGTTGAATTTTCACATAATATAGCGATGTTGTACGATAAGTATATATCGTGAAATGTTATTTCGATTTAGGCGTGACGTATTATATAAGACCGAGAGTCGGTCGGGATTTAAGATAAAACCCAGAAATCATTTCGGAGATATTATAGGACGGGTATAAGTCCATAATAGTACGTTTTAAAGGGACTCATCGTCCATTTACGAAACATTAAAACACCTCGAACTTTTATTAAAATGATTTTTCAACGATCATATTCTCTCAACTATATTTTATTGTTCAGATAATAAATATTATATACGTATTCCTTTATTATAGAAGTAGTATACTTCAACGTTTATTTATTCAAATCTGATTAATCATTATAGATTATTAATTATGTAGATACAAACTAGTCGAGGAATATTATTTTAAATAAACCCTTTAGAGAGTAAACTCATTCGAGGTATGATTAATATCAATTATCATTTAATTAATTATAGACTATTATTTAATTAATTATTATTTATTAAAGGATTATTATTGATTTAAAAATCATAGATCCTGATATAAAACATACTTTCTGATTTAGAGGTATCATTCGAATAATTTCAGATCGTCGGTGAATATTATCCCGACTTATTAATATTTTGAATATAGTTTCAAGGAGAAACTTTTCCCCTTATTGATTATCTGTTGACAACGGTCAACTCACGTCCTTAGTACTTCCTCCGAAACTTTCGGAAGTACACACACACACACATATATATATATACAGTAAAGCTATGCCTATCAACAAGCAAAACGCTTGGAGGAACTTCGATGTGGTTCGAGTTCTCAAGACATGATAGGATTTCCTAAAGGACAAGGGAGGGGTAGAATCCAAGTACTTAGTGTATTGGATAGGCTACTGGTACCATAGGAGATGGTACAATATGTACCTATGGACCTGCTAAGTGTGTATATATCCGAAATGAGGACACATAGCCCATATGCGGCCAGGGTGATACCCGAGAGATGACGGTTTCGTCCTTCTACTAGTAGAAAATGTTACTATTTCCGTAGTACGACTGATCATCGTATGCGGTGGCTCCAGTGAATGTCCAAATTCTTCCAATTGGAATTGAGATGCAATACCGTAACCCAAGCCTAGGTGTTGGGATTACTATCAAGGTATTCGCAGGTTATAAAAACCCCCTTAAAGAATTATTTTCGTAAGAAGGTGTGTAACACCAAGGAAAACTATTTTCGAATAAAACATATATATAATATATGATGTTATCATACAGTCATTTCCATACTGTACATTATTATGCTGAACATTATAACTCACACTTATTTTCTTAAATTGACACAACACAACAGTGAATCAAGATGCCTGCCATGAGAACCACAACCAGGAAATGGGTAGGAAATGGCCAGCTGTTCTGTAGATTGTTTGGTGTTGTACCTCAGGTAGTCAGAATAAGCTGGATTAGTTTTCAGTTGTTTATAGTTCGGCTTATTTATAAGTATGGTTTATGTAAGATAAGAAACAAGAAACGTATATTTGGCCAGCGGACTAACCTTACCTAAAGGTCACTCCCCGGTAAGACTAATTATATTTGGGTTGTAATAAAATTACTCTAGTGATTATGGTTCATTTCCAAGACAATAACCTGTAAGTGTGTGTGTGATAAGTGTGGGGTCGTGAAGCGTAAGTATTTACATATTGTAGTGTGAGTTGTGTGAGTTTAGATGGCGTGGCTTCCGAGACTCCTGACCCCGGGTTTTGGGGCGCCACAGAAATGGTATTAGAGCCTTAGGTTATCAAATCTTGGAAACGATAGGATATAAAATACGTAGACCTAAGAATAATAAAACAATCAATTAGAGCTCAAGTCGAGTTCGTCGTCGGGCTACACGGGTAGTCTTGACTGTTTTACCCTCAAGGGAATTCCAACTCTAAGTTAGTAACACCTTTCCTAGAGTGTCAGGTACTAGTGGAGCCTAGGAGGGAGGTTGATCTTGTTGATGATGTCATGATTCCTGAACGTGACCCTATTCCCGAGCCAGAGAGCCCACCCATTGATGATTCAGACGATGACCCTACTGAGGATGTCCTAGAGGAGGAGACTGAGCTTCCTGTCCCCGTAGCTAATGGCGTAGTATGGAGAGATGTAGAGATGTACCCACACCAGGCTATTCGCTCTCCTACACCACCCCCAGGGATCCAGAGCCCTATGTCCTATACTGATGATGATGAGGAGGAGGCGATACGCGCACAGTTCCATGAGGTCCATGACATATCCTCTAGCGACCCAGATTCATATCTACCACCACCGGCGACCATGCATGTAGCCGTACACGATTGGATAGTGAGTCAGCTTAACGCTGAGATCACTGCAGCATCTGCTCGCATTGCAGAGTTACGCCAGGCACTGACAGCTGAGAGAGCCACCCGACTAGGATACCTAGGAGATTTCAGAGCTGCTTCCCTAGCCATAGCCCGTAGAGAGATCGATGGGTTCGAGCTCCATACCAGGGTTCAGATGAGGATGACATCAGTGGGGGGATACATCCCAGTATTTGATGCAGAGATGATGATTGCAGGAGCGATGAGGAGGGTGTGTGACCTCACTCCCAGTGATAGTGACTGAGAGACTAGTGACTAGATGTAGACCTTGAAGAAGGCTGGGTGACTTGTCACTAATTTTGATAGGATAGCTAGTAGTAGATAGCGTTCCTAGCCTTTCAGGGTACACGGCTTATGTATTTTCATTTCAGTATTCAGAACTAGTAGGGATAGATTGTAATCAGGCATGTATGAACTCGGCTGGTTGTTTCATCCCCAAGATATAAATGGGATATCTTATATATCTAAGCAGTTATTAAGAAATGATGTCTATATTATTGCACTTTATAAAACCTGTTAGATAATAAATGACATGCTTACTTATGAATAAAATAACCCAACTGTTATAATTATGTGACCAATTTTCTTTATCAGAATAATGCCACCCCGTAGAAGAGGAACCAGGGCACAGCCCGCAGAATCTGTTAACCAACAACGAGGTGACCCAGTAGTAAATGAGGAAAGTGAAGAAGACCTAGACTATAATGAATATGATGAGAAAGAATATGTAGAAGAAGAGGCTGAGGATACCCATCAGAGAGGGAACCCCATGAATGAATTTATGGAACTGCTAAGAGCAAATCTGAACCAACAGCCTATTCCACCACAGCCCCATGCTGCCCAAAAGACTGCAACTACTGCCTTCAGAGCCTTCAAATCTCTCAAACCCCCAGAGTTTCTAGGATCTGCCGACCCCGTTGAAGCACGGGCCTGGCTCAAAGAAATAGAAAAGTCCTTCGAGATACTAGGTGTTGAGGAACGACATAAGACCATTTTCGCTTCTTACATGCTGAAAGGAGAAGCTAACTACTGGTGGGAGTCCAAACGAAACCTAGAAACTGATGCTGTGATTCCATGGGATAGATTTACCCGACTGTTCTTAGACAAGTACTTCCCTAGGTTTATGGAAGCCCAGATGGAAATTAGGTTTCTAGAGTTGAAACAGGATAAGATGACTGTGGCAAAATATGAGGCCAAATTTACTGAGTTGTCTAGGTTTATGCCTGAGTTTGTGAATACCGAAGAAAAGAAAGCGTGAAGGTTTCAGCTTGGTCTGAAATAGTGGATACATAACCGAGTAGCAGTGTTAGAGCTGACGGACTATGCCACCTTAGTACAGAAAGCCTCGATTATTGAAGCTGGCATTGAGCAGATTGTGAAAGAAAAGGAAAATAGGAAAAGGAAGATATAAAGTCAAGGGATAGGAACCGGGAACAGGAGCCTTCCAAGCAGGTTCGTCAGGGGAGCGGTGTCCCAACCTGCACGAGGCCCCGGATTCAGAAAGGCCCTGAGTGAGAGCGTTGGCCAGGGCGGTGGACAATCTAGGGCAACATTTCATAGCCAACCACGTGCCCCAATACCAGAGTGTCAAACCTGTAAGAAGAGGCACCTTGGAGTGTGTACCCAGACAAGAGCCCCTCTGAGATGTTACCGGTGTGACTAAATCGGACACCTTGCCAACAGCTGCACCCGGTCTATTGTAACGTGTTTCCAATATGGAAAGATAGGACACATAAAGAAGGATTGCCCAATGTTGAAGCCCCCAGCCTCAGGGATGAGCAAAGCTGAATCCAACCGACCCCCAGCTGCTAGGACCTTCAACATGACTGTTCAGGATATTGTCCGAAACACTGACGTGATAGCAGGTACCCTTTTGTTAAATTCCGAACATGCAAATGTCCTTTTTGATTCTGGAGCAACCAAGTCTTTTATATCTCAAGATTTTGCTAAAAAGTTAAAACTTAATGCCATACCCTTACGTGAGGTATTACGAGTGGAAATAGCAAACAGAGAAATAATCCCTGTAAATTAAGTACACCCTAAGTGCAAGATGAAATTAGAAGGGAAGATCTTCGAGGTCGACCTAATCCCATTCGCGTTAGGAGAATTTATGTAATCTTAGGAATGGATTGATTATCCAATAACGGAGCGCAAATAGATTATGAACGGAAGAAAGTAAAGATAAGAGTGCAGAATGAAAAAGAAGTAGTGTTTAAAGGTCAACGACAGAACGAGAAATTTCTAACCATGCTTCAGGCAAAAAGATTGTTAAGGAAAGGTAACGAGGCCTATTTGGCTTATGTGATAGATACCAAGAAGGAAGTCCCCAATATACAGGACATACCCAGAGTAAACGAATTCGAGGATGTATTTCCAGAAAACTTACCAGGATTATCACCTGACCGAGAAATAGAGTTCGCTATAGAGTTAGCACCAGGGACGGCACCAGTATCCAAGGCCCCATATAGGTTAGCCCCAGTTGAGATGAAAGAACTAGCTTCTCAACTTCAAGAATTATTAGATAATGGAATGATAAGGCCCAGTATGTCGCCATGGGGAGCGCCAGTACTATTCGTAAAGAAAAAGGACGGCAGCATGAGATTATGTATAGACTATCGAGAGCTGAATAAACTGACTATTAAAAATAGGTACCCTCTTCCCAGAATTGATGACCTATTCGACCAACTCAAAGGAGCTGTACATTTTTCCAAAATAGATTTAAGAACATGATATCACCAGTTGAAAATAAAACCGGAAGATATACCAAAGACTGCTTTTCGCACTAGGTATAGACACTATGAGTTCTTAGTTATGTCGTTTGGGTTAACCAATGCACCCGCAACCTTTATGGATTTGATGAACAGAGTGTTCAAAAAGTACTTGGATTTATGTATGATAGTTTTTATCGATGATATTCTGATCTACTCAAAGACAGAGCAAGAACACGCAGAACATTTGAGGATAGTCTTAGAAATCTTGTGAAATGAGAAATTGTATGCCAAGTTCTCGAAGTGCGAATTTTGGATGAGAGAAGTTCAGTTTTTAGGACATGTTGTGAGTAGCAAAGGAGTTTTAGTTGACCCTGCCAAGATAGAGGCGGTATCCAATTGGGAAAGACCAACTACCCCAACAGAGGTTAGGAGTTTTGTGGGTTTAGCAGGATATTACCGAAGATTCGTGCAAGACTTTGCTAAGATAGACGGTCCACTGACTAGACTTACCCGGAAGGCAGAAAAGTTTGTATGGACAGAGAAATGTGAGGAGAGTTTTCAAGAACTGAAAAGGAGACTGGTGTCAGCACCAGTGCTCGCTCTTCCTGATGGAAAGTGAGAGTTTGTGATATACAGTGACGCATCACTTAAAGGATTAGGATGTGTACTAATGTAGCACGACAAAGTTATAGCGTATGCCTCTCGACAATTGAAGGAATATGAGAGCAGATACCCTACGCATGATCTAGAATTAGCAGCCATAGTGTTTGCCCTAAAAATTTGGAGACACTACCTATACGGTGAGAAATGCTAGATCTACACCGACCATAAAATCCTCAAATATATTTACTCAAAAGGAACTGAACATGAGACATAGGAGATGGTTAAAGTTGATAAAAGACTACGACTGTGAAATTTTGTATCACCCGGGTAAAGCCAATGTGGTGGCTGACGCCCTTAGTAGGAAGGAAATACTCAAGATGACAATGACATCGGAGGAGTTGATTAAGGAATTTGAGAAGATGGAAATTGACGTGAGAGTGACCGATAAGGGAACGGAAGGATTATTTGAGATTAAGCTAGTACCAGAAACTGACTGAAAAGATACGAGTATGTCAGGAAAAGAAGATGAGTGAGGAAAAAGGGACATTGACCGGTGAAAAAATGAGATGCGAGAAGGATGAGAAAGGGATCATGAGGTATGCGTCTCGGATTTGGATTCCGAATGTGCAAGAATTGAAGGATGAGCTGCTGCACGAAGGGCACAACTCTAGATATACAATCCACCCAGGAAGTACGAAAATGTACCGTGACCTTAAGGAATATTATTGGTGGCCTAACATGAAGAAAGAAGTAGCAGAGTGGGTCAGCAAGTGCTTGACATGCCAAAGAGTGAAGGCGGAACATCAGTGACCTAGTGGACTATTACGACCCCTAGAAATTCCGAAATGGAAATGGGAGCATATAGCCATGGATTTTGTGACAGGCTTACCAAGGACAAAGACCAATCACGATGCTATATGGGTTATCATTGATAGACTGACCAAGTCCGCACACTTCCTACCAATCAACGAAAGGTACACCGTAGACAAGTTGGTAGATATTTACTTGAAGGAAATTGTAGTGAGACATGGCGTTCCTGTAGCCATAGTGTCAGATAGAGACCCGAGGTTTAATTCCCGATTTTGGAGAAGCTTCTAGGAATGTGTAGGCACCAGACTAAACATGAGTACCGCTTACCACCCCCAGACTGATGGACAAAGCAAAAGGACTATTCAGACCCTAGAAGATATGCTACGAGTGTGTGCCATTGATTTCAAAGGAAATTGGGATGACCACTTACCTCTGATCGAATTTGCTTTTAATAATAGCTATCACGCTAGCATAGGAATGCCCCCGTATGAAGCTCTTTATGGGAGAAGATGTCGCTCTCCCCTGTGTTGGGACGAAGTCGGAGAACACAAGATATTAGGACCAGAGTTAGTCCAGCAGACCAGAGAAATGGTAGGACTCATCAGGAAAAGACTGGTAGCAGCCCAGGACAGACAAAAGAAGTACGCCGACTAGACCAGGAAGGATAGGGAATATGAAGTAGGAGATTCTGTGCTACTGAAGGTATCTCCGTGGAAAGGAGTGATGAGATTTGGAAAGAAAGGAAAGCTGAGTCCCAGGTTCATAGGACCCTTTGAAATTTTGAGGAGAATAGGACCTCTAGCTTACGAGCTCGCCTTGCCTCCTAATTTGCAATAAGTACACAACGTATTTCACGTGTCCATGTTGAGAAAGTACTATGCTGATGCACGACATATAATAGAGTACGAGCAGGTAAATTTACAACCAGACCTGACCTACATCGAGCAGCTAGTAAGGATAATGGACCAGAAAGAACAAGTGTTGAGGAACAAAACAGTGAAGCTAGTTAGGATCTTGTGGAGAAATCAAAATGTTGAGGAATCAACTTGGGAACTTGAAGACGCAATGAGGAATAGATATCCCCGCTTATTTTCTAATTGATTCCGGGACGAAATCCTTGTTAGAGGGGAAAACTGTAATAACTCGAATTTTTGAGACCTTGTAAAACGTTTAATGAATAGTAACCCTAACAGACGGGAAAAACTTTTGAGCCCACACTATGTAGTGCATGAGAAAATGAGTTTCGGAATTGATATTACGACTATACGTACCAAATGAGTGCATGTAAACGCTATTAGTTTTCGAAGAAAACGAACTTTGAAAAACGACCGTATTTACGACTTATCGAGGATTACGGGAATCACAATATAATTACGAGATTAAAATCCTACGGATTTATATTCAAGTAGGATAAATAAAAATATAAGGAATAAATACGAAAGGAATTACATCGCGAACCAATTACGAGTAAGTATTACGGAGAACATTTAAGTAACCGAGCGAACGCGTAAACGATTAAATAAATGTAACGCACTAATTAAACCATGGTAAGGAAGTAACCATGGTTACTTCATAAAATAGTGAGCTAACCATAGGATGAACAAGCTAGCTAGCAAATAGTGTGCTAAGAAGCTAACCTTGTAGTTAGCTTGTAAGCTAGCAAGCTACAAAGATATGTCCATGGATTTGACAACAAGGAATAAACCTAGAATGCTATCCTAGGAAGAATAAAATCAAGTTGCAAGATATCAAGTTATCTTCCAAGAAGTAACCTATCCAAAGCATCCAAGAGAAGCAACCAAGTAGTATAAATACCCCCCCCCCACATCCCCATTTTAGCTCCCATTCGGCAATTTGAAGAAAAAATGGAGAATTGGAATTCAAAACTCCAAGTTCAAGCTCTTGTAAAATCACCCAATTAATTCCCAAGCCTCCTAGAAACTAAACTAAGGTAAGAAAATTATTTCATCTCCTTTTATCAAGGTTTGATGGGTGGAATAAATTCAAGAAACTCACTAGTGAATAGTGTGAATAGTAACCTCTCTTTGGTTTCTTGATTTCAATGGTGGTTTTAGGTTCTAAAAATCATACCAAGCACTTCCAAGCCTCCACCATCCTCAAGAACACATCTCAAGATTTCAATAAAGGTAAAAATATTTGGCCCAACTTTATTTAAGGTTCATTTTTAAGATCCATTTAGTATGAGGTAGTAAACCTAGCTTACTAAGTGTTATTGATGAAATCTTGATGATTAAGTTAAGTAGATTTAAGGTTGGTTGATATTGCCTCAAGAACATGATGTTCTTGAGAGGAGTTTGTGTGTTGATGATTATATGATGATTTTTGGTAGTTGTGTTGATAGTTAGGGCGTAAACGAAACCCCGATCGTAAACGTAACTTCGTTAAAACCAACAAAACATAACTTTTAGTTTCTGCAGAAAGTCCCGAAGTTGTAAACTATAGATTATTGGAAAATAATATTTTTTTAGGATAGATAATTTTATAAGGATCGTTTAGGCACTTTAATCGCTTGATTCTGATTTATGGATCAAAAGTTATGGTCGTTTTAGTAAAAGTGATTTACGCGACAAAAACTGCTACGAATTACGAACTTTGAAAATATTAAGGATAGACTTAAAAGTATTCATAAATCATGAAATTTTTACAGAGAGTAAAATATTGAGTTTCCTAACTTTCATAAAAATTTCAAGTAAAAATAATGATTTATCAATTTTATAAAAATTTCGGAGCCGAGACCGTGCGGGTAAAAACCGCAAGAATCCTTAAGCGGAGCCGACGACGATAATGAGAATGAACCCAAGATACTTAGGAAAATGAAGTAACCATAATGTGATTATGACTTAAAAGAAATGTTAAGGGTAGTATGAGTTGAGAGGGTGCAAAATGAGTAGCGCATAAGTGCGAGTTACCATAAATTAGAATGGAACCTAACAGAATGAAATGTGTTTATGGTTATAGATTTCCGAGCGGAACCTAGAGCATCCTCCACCTCGAGATACCCAGGCAAGTTTACAAAACCAACTCCAGTTTTACTGTTGTGTTGTGAAATAATTATTTTACTATCATCGCTTAAATACCATGTTTGCCATGATACGTAGTTGTTGAATTTTCGCATAATATAGCGATGTTGTACGATAAGTATATATCGTGAAATGTTATTTCGCTTTAGGCGTGATGTATTATATAAGACCAAGAGTCGGTCGGGATTTAAGATAAAACCCGGAAATCATTCCGGAGATATTATAGGACGGGTATAAGTCCATAATAGTATGTTTTAAAGGGATTTATCGTCCATTTACGAAACATTAAAACACCTCGAACTTTTATTAAAATGATTTTTCAACGATCATATTCCCTCAACTATATTTTATTGTTCAGATAATAAATATTATATACGTATTCCTTTATTATAGGAGTAGTATACTTCAACATTTATTTATTCAAACCCGATTAATCATTATAGATTTGTTAGGAATATGTGTATTAGTTTGATGATAAGTTAAACAAAACACTTAAGTAGAAATCTAGTGTTTGTAGCCTCAACGGATAAGACCATTCTGGCTATCCGTTGATGGAGTAGCTTTACTTAGAAATAAGTTTAGCATTGTAGCACATTTTAGTTTCTGTATTTAAGTTATAATTCTCAGATGTTGTGGGAAATTATAAGTCATGTTGACTACTAGTGGATATGCAAATAGGAGGGCTAATTGTAAATATTTCATGCCTTGTAATTTTGTATAAATGAAGTAGTATCAACTGATAAATTAAAGGCCTTCAACGGATGAGAAACAAAGCTTCAATGGATAATATCCATCAACGGATGAGTGCATCAACGGATAAAGCTTCAACTGCTAATGCATCAACGGATAAAGCTTCAACTGATAAAGCATCAACGGATGAGTGCATCAACGGATAAAGCCATCAACGGATGAAAGCTTCAACGAATGCTCTGTTCAATAGCAGTTGACAGTGACAATTCATAAGCTGACAGAGGCACATGGGTTGACAGAGACAATTGGAATGAGGTAGCCTCTTGGAGGAATCAAGAAAATGCAGCATTTCCATTCTGTTGCAAACAAGGAAGTATTCAAAGATTCACAGATTATCTTAAATTGCATTGGATAGAGAAATGAAGAAGAAACATGTGAAGAACCTTTTTAATTGTATTTGTACTTTTGTCTTCACTTGTAAAACTTGGTGATATATAAACCAATTTGCAGCTAGTAATTAGTGTGTGAATTTTTCCAGAGCTGTTTAGAAAATTCCTGAGAGAAAATCATCTAGTTTGTACTAGGACGCAGCTGTGATCAATTCTTTGAATCACAGATTTTCTGAAATACACATCTCTGGTGGAACAACTAATCCACCAGAAAAGTTTTTGAAGCCTTTGTGTTCTTTACATTTGTGTCTTGAATATATATCTGTCTGCACCTTCTCAAAGCAATTCACACACAACTGTTCATCAAAACACTTAGCCTTTGAAACTGCTCAAAACTTGAAAAAGTTTTGAGATTTACATTCAACCCCCCTTCTGTAAATCTCATTGTTAGTTCCTTGGGAATAACAATTGGTATCAGAGCAAGCTCTTAACTTACAAAGAGTTTAAAGATCTATTCTACTAACATCATGAGTAAGAAGGATATTGGTGTAAAGATTCCAATCCTGGAAAGAGATAATTATCATCACTGGAAAGTGAAGATGCATCTACATCTTCTCTCTCAAGATGAAAGCTACATCAACTGCATTGAAAATGTTCCTCACATCCCTCACAAGGTGGCCACAGCTGCAATTTCCACAATTGCTGTTGGACTGTCTATTCCCAAGCCAAAAGCAGAATAGACTGATGAAGATATTGAAGAGGTTCACAAGGACAAGAAAGCCATGAACATTCTATTTAATGGCCTAGATCAAGATATGTTTGATAATGTCATTAACAGCCAAACTGCTAAGAAAATTTGGGATACTGTGTAACTTATCTGTGAAGGTACTGAACAAGTTAGAGAAAACAAAATGCAGCTTCTCATTCAACAGTATGAATACTTTCATTTTGAAGAAGGAGAATCACTGAATGATACCTTCAATAGATTTAAGAAACTGTTGAATGGATTGAAGCTGTATGGCAGAATGTACCAAGTCAAGGATTCCAACTTAAAATTTCTGAGGTCTATACCAAAGGAATGGAAGCCTATGACTATTTTACTAAGGAATTCTCAGGATTATAAGGACTTCACACTTGAAAGATTATATGAAATTTTGAAGACCTATGAACTTGAGATGGAGCAAGATGAGCTATTGGAAAAGGGAAAGAGAAAAGGTGGATCAGTTTCACTTGTACCTGACAATGAGAAGACTGAAGCCAGGAATGAAGAAAAGACAATGCCAAGTCTCAAAATTGGCACAAGCAAATCAGAATCAAGCAAGGGAAAAGAGCAAGTAGCTGAGGTTGAAGATAGTTCTAGTCAAGATGACTCTGATGATGTTGATGAACATCTGGCTTTTCTGTCCAGGAGGTTTGCAAAGATGAAATTCAAGAAAAATGTTAGATTCACTAAGTCAAACAAGAACATGGTGGACAAATCTAAGTTCAAATGTTATAACTGTGGCATAAGTGGACACTTTGCAAATGAGTGCAGAAAGCCAACTTCTGAGAAGAAGAAATTTGAGCAAGTGGATTACAAAAAGAAATATTTTGATTTGCTCAAACAAAAGGAAAGAGCTTTTCTGACTCAGGATGACTGGGCAGCGGATGGAGCCAATGAAGATGATGATATGGAATATGTCAACCTAGCCCTAATGGCTAATTCTGATGAAAATGAAACTAGTTCATCAAGCAACCAGGTAATCACTACTGACCTCTCTCAGCTTTCTAAAATTGAATGCAATGAAGCTATAAATGATATGTCCAATGAATTATATCATTTGCGTGTTTCCCTTAAATCACTAGCTAAAGAAAATACAAGAATTAAAGAGAATAATATGTTTTTAAGTGATAGGAATGCTGTGTTAGAGGGTAAGGTAATTGAGCTTGAAAAGATTAAAATCAAATGCTTATCTGTTGAGAGTGAACTAGAAGAATATGTTAAGAAAGTAGAAATTCTTTCTAAACAATTAGAACGTGAGCAAGATGTAATCAAGGCCTGGAAAACATCTAGGGATGTTAGTGCTCAGATTGTCAAGGTTCAGGGAATTGAATCACTCTGTGAGAATGCCTGGAAGAAAAACAAAAAGGAAGTATAATTAATTGATGGATTGTCAACGGATGTGGAATCAACGGATGATGAAAGTTATCCGTTGAAGGAAGAAAAGGAGCATCCGTTGAAGGCTCATCAATTAAAACAGGCAAGTGATTCTAAAAAGAACAATTTGAAAAATCTCAATAAGAAGTTTGGTTCAACTTCCAAGAACTTTGTCAAAGAAGAAGCTAGCACATCTAAAGATGCCAGTAAGGTGAATATATGACACATGACTTTAGATCAGTTGAAAAATAGGCTTAAGTTGGTTGAGGATAAAAAGGAAACTAAAAGGAAATCTAATAGAAATGGGAAGGTAGGGATTAACAAACACAACAATTACACACCTGATAAGTATGCTCCTAGAAAATGTTGTGTGCATTGTAAAAGTGTTAATCATCTATCTGCTAACTGTAAGTCTGTTAAGAATGCTCCCATGCCTTTAACTCCTTCCATGCCTAACATGTCTATGTCACCTCTGCATTCTATGCCTATTATGTCTCAACAGAATCCGCATGTACATTTTGCAAACATGTCATATGTTAATAATCCTTATTTTGATGCATTCAGTATGCCTCAAATGCCATACAACATGCCTATGTGGAATAATATGTTTACACAATCTATGCCTTATCAAATTTAACCAAATATGCTAAATGATTCTGTGACTAACCCTACACTTCAACCAACTACATCAGAGACCAAGGTTGACCCAAAGTTACCTAATTCAAAAGATGCAGGAAGTATGAAGTCTGGGAAAACGACTAACAAGGCTGGACCCAAGGAAACTTGGGGTACCAAAATCAACTTGATTTGATTTTGTTATGTGCAGGGAAAAAGAAGGAATCTATGGTACTTGGACAGTGGTTGTTCAAGGCACATGACAGGAGATTTCACCCTGCTCACAGAGTTCAAGGAGAGAGCTGGCCCTAGCATAACCTTTGGAGATGATAGCAAAGGGTTCACTATGGGATATGGCTTGATTTCAAAAAAAAATGTCATCATTGATGAAGTTGCATTAGTTGATGGTCTCAAACACAATCTATTGAGCATCAGTCAACTATGTGACAGAGGGAATACTGTTTCCTTCAATTCTGAAGCCTGTGTTGTCACAAGTAAGAAGGACAACAAAGTGGTTCTAACTGGAGTTAGAAAAGGGAATGTGTACTTGGCTGACTTCAACTCTACATATGCAGAATCAATTACTTGTCTATTCAGCAAAGCAAGTCCAGATGAAAGTTGGCTATGGCACAAGAAGCTGTCCCATTTGAATTTCAAGATAATGAATGATTTAGTCAAAAAGGACTTAGTTAGAGGAATGCCTCTAGTGGAATTCTCAAGGGATGGATTGTGTGATACTTGTCAGAAAGGAAAGCAAAAGAGAGCATCATTCTGTAAGAAGCTTGAATCAGCAATTGATGAACCATTACAACTGCTACACATGGATCGTTTTGGACCAGTCAATGTATTATCAATTTCAAAGAAAAGATATTGCCTAGTGATTGTAGATGATTTCTCAAAGTTTTCATGGACTTACTTTCTTGGATCAAAGGATGAAGCTAGTGAAATCATTATCAATCATATCAAGCAAGTCAACAATCATCCAGATTTCAAAGTAAGGAATATCAGGAGTGACAATGGAACCGAGTTCAGGAATTCTACCATGAGGTTGTTTAGTGGAGAAAATGGGATCATGCACGAGTTCTCAGCTCCAAGGACTCCACAACAGAATGGTGTGGTAAAAAGGAAGAACAGATCACTAATTGAAGCTGCAAGAACAATGCTTGAAGAGTCAAAACTCCCAACATATTTTTGGGCTGAGGCTGTTAACTGTGCATGTTACACTCAGAATATTTCTCTAATCAATCAGGAAAAAGGCATGGCACCCTATCAATTGTTCATGAGAAGAAAACCAACCTTAAACTTTCTTCATGTCTTTGGTTGCAAATGCTACATTCTAAGGAATCAACCTGATCACAAAGGGAAGTTTGATGCAAAGGCTGATGAAGGGATATTTGTTGGTTATTCTGCTGGAAAATCATATAGGGTTTACAATCTAAGAACCAACATTGTTATGGAATCTGTGCATGTTGCGTTTGATGATAAAAAGATTGATGGACTAACAGATGAGGGACATCATGAAGGACTCAAATTTGACAACATTGAGATATATTATGATGATAGTGAAGATGAGAATGATGAAGAAGGCACCTCGAAAAGGATTCAAAATCTGCCTTTGGATAATGCACAAAATGTTGCATCAGTTGAAAGTCATAATTCAGCATCTGTTGATAGAAGTAATGCAACATCCGTTGAAAGACAAAGTGCATCATCCGTTGAAGTACATAATGAAGCATCTATTGATCATAGTCTATCAACGAATAATCAATTTACTTTATCAGTTGATAGAACTCCCAGTTCTTTTCAAAGGATCAGTAACTCAGGGGGAGTTTCAACCGATCAACACTCTATCTCACATCATGAAAATACTGAGGCAACCTCATCTAGAGCCAATCTACCACCTCAAAGGAAATGGACCAAGAATCATCCTTTTGAATTGATCATTGGTGATGCAACATCTAAGGTGCAGACTAGAAGGGTTACTCAAGATGAATGTCTATATAGTAGTTTTCTATCACAGGAGAAACCTAAGAGAGTGGAAGAAGCTCTATTGGATCCAGATTGGATTTTAGCAATGCAAGAGGAGCTAAACCAATTTGAGAGGAACAAGGTATGGAAGCTGGTACCCAAGCCAAAGAACAAGAGCTCTATTGACATAAAATGGGTATTCAGAAACAAGATGGATGAAAATGGCATTGTCATAAGGAATAAAGCTAGATTGGTTTCCAAGGGCTATTCTCAACAAGAGGGAATAGATTTTGATGAGACATTTGCTCCAGTTGCAAGACTTGAAGCCATCAGAATCTTTCTAGCCTATGCAGCCCATGCCAATTTCAAAGTCTATCAAATGGATGTCAAGAGTGCATTTCTGAATGGAGAATTGGAGGAAGAAGTTTATGTAAGCCAACCTCCAGGATTTGAAGATCCAAACTTTCCAGACTATGTGTATTATCTGTTGAAAGCACTCTATGGACTAAAGCAAGCACCTAGAGCCTGGTATGAGACTTTGTCAAAATTTCTTCTAGATAATTACTTCACAAGAGGTACTGTTGACAAAACTCTTTTCTTTAGAAATGTTAATGGCTCTACAATACTTGTTCAAATCTATGTAGATGATATTATATTTGGTTCTACAGATGATAAGCTTTGCAAAAAGTTTGTTAAGTTAATGCAAAGTAAATATGAAATGAGCATGATAGGAGAGTTAACTTATTTTCTTATTTTACAAGTTAAACAAGTTAGTGGTGGAATTTTCATTAGTCAAACTAAATATATTTATGATCTTTTAAAGAAGTTTGACTTAACGGATTGTTCATCTGCAAAAACTCCCATGGCCACTGCCACCAAGCTTGAATTAAACAAGGCTGAAAAGTCTGTGGACATTACAAGTTATAGAGACATGGTTGGCTCACTTCTATACTTAACTGCTAGTAGACCTGATATAATGTTTTTTACATGTCTCTGTGCTAGATTTCAAGCTGACCCTAAAGAATCTCACTTAGTGGCTATTAAAAGAATTTTCAGACATCTCAAAGGGACTCCAAATCTAGGAATTTGGTACCCTAGAGAGTCTGGTTTTGATCTAATTGGCTACTCAGATGCAGATTATGCAGGTTGCAAAATAGACAGGAAAAGTACAACTGGCACCTGTCAATTTCTAGGGAATAAGCTTGTGTCATGGTTCAGCAAGAATCAAAATTCTGTTTCTACATCAACAACTGAAGCTGAGTACATTGCTGCTGGTAGTTGCTGTGCACAGATACTGTGGATGAGGAATCAACTATTTGAATATGGGCTAAATGTTGACAAAATTCCAATATTCTGTGACAACACAAGTGCCATTGCCATTACTGAAAATCTAGTACAGCACTCAAGAACCAAGCACATTGACATCAAGTACCACTTCTGTAAGTCATATGTCATAGGCCTATTTGTATATTTGAGGATTCAACTCAACTCAAATAAGAATGTAATAAGTAAATAGTGGATCTACCGTCAAAGAGATCTCGCAAAGTAATATCTGTCAAAGGATTCAGAAACAAGGTTCATCTACAGACTTGAGGAGTTAATTCACTGGAAGAAGTTCAAGAAGTTGATCATGCCTCAGTGATATAAATCAAGATCGTAGATTTAATCAAGTGACAGAGATCTCGTCAGAGTATCATTAATTACAAGGATTTAGTCTGAAGAAAATCAAAAGTATCAAAGTCAAGACATGAAGAAACGTCACGGAAGTTAGTCACTCATGAACCAGACAGTACATCGAGTGTCAATATTGAAGTGGTGGAATTGATTTATAATTCTCAGTGATTTTCAGAAGATATTCAGAAGATTGGTTGCTGCTCAGGGTTAGTATTAATTCTCTATTAATTAATTAAGTCATATAATTTAATTAAGAAAATAAATTATATCTGCAAAGATTAATTTATTTGATTAATTAAATTAATTGATTAATTAATTCAGAATTAATATTAAGGTTTTTCAGAATTTTTAATTGGTTAAAATCTGTTTTAATTCCAAAAAGACAACTGATTGTATTAGTATGACAATCGGTATGACAATCAATAGTCATACCGAAAGTCATGTTAATTCAGTTGATTATCTTACCAGAATTATTATTAGATTAAAATCACTTATTAATTCAGCAAAAACAATCTGTTTGAACTACTATGACAATCGGTATGACAATTGATTGTTCTACCGAAAGTCTTGCTAGTTCATTCTGATTGTCTTGCTAGTTCTAAGGATAGTCCTACCGATTGTCTTGCTGAGCTCAGGATTGTCTTGCCAGTTCAATTCTATTTTGTTGATTAAAAAGAAGCAGACAAGCAGCAGTTCACTACTACTCAATCAATCCAATACACAAGTCAAAAAACAAGAACACAGCAGCCGCATCAAATATTTCATTTTCATCTGCATACTTCAAGATTAAATTTCTAGATTGTAAAGTTAAATCCAATCAACTAGAAATCTTTATCTTGTTCTTGTGTAACAATCTAGCGGATCAAAATCCCTAGAACTTAATCTCAAATCGCGTTTAGCATTTGATTCTAATTATTACAAAAATAGAAAAAGTTCATGTCGAATTTATTCTAGATTTGTGATAATTAATTTGAGATTAATTCCTTGTAATCGATACAGTTGTTGTAACACCTTTCAAGTTTAATAATATTTTTATTTAACTTGAATTTTGTTTCACATTTTTTATTCCGCATTTATTCGATTATTCGGTACTGTTTGTATTCAACCCCCCCTTCTACAAACAAATTGGGACCTAACAATTGGTATCAGAGCCTTCTGATTAACGAACAAATCAAGATCCTAGACTTTTGTGATTTTTCAACTCCTTGAACTTTTATTCATTCAAAAATTCATAATGACTTCACAAAAAGTTGGAACCGTTAAAATTCCACAATTTGATAAAGAGAATTATATTATGTGGAAGAAGAAGATGCTCTTATTTTTACAAGTGGCAAATCCCAAATATTCAAACTTGTTAAAGAAGGGGATAAGAACTCCGATGGTTATTGAACCGGAGGTGATAGTAGATGATGTTGTGATCACCAAAGCCATAACCTATCTTAAAGATCCTGAGGATTTTTCTCCTGCTGAAAAAGATGAAGCCTCCTTGGATGCCAGCCTTCAATTAATATTAATTGATTCCCTTGATCCCTTGATGAACAGACATGTGATGAACTGTAAAAATTCCAAACACATGTGGGAAACTATTGAGGTGATTAATGAAGGCACAGAGGAAGTTAGGGAGAACAAGTTGGAGATCCTAACCTCTGAGTATGAATATTTTAAATCAAATCCAGGAGAAGGAATTACTGAAGTGTTTGAGAGGTACAATGCGTTGATCAACAACCTGAACATAAATGGGAAATATTATTCAATCAGGGAAGTCAACAAAAAGTTTCTTTTAACACTGCCAACTCATCTTGAACATAGAATCACTGCCATTAGAGAAGCTAGAGATCTGAGTGAGATTTCTTTGGATAGACTCTATGGTGTATTGAAAACCTATGAGTTGGAGCAGATTCAGCAAAAGGAAGTCTACGGGAAAGATAGAATGGTCAGCACATCTACTGCACTTGTAGCTGAAGGTCAACAACAACATCAATCTCAACAATTAGAAAGAATGGTACAGTTTTCCAAGGATGAGGAAAATGAGTTAGTAGCAGAATATGATCCTCCTACTACAAATCAATCAAGTGATGATTTTTATTCCTTGGAAGAGCTGGAGCAATTGGAAGATGAATCAATGGCCCAAATTGTCAAGAGATTCTCTAATGTCAGATTCAGGAGGAATCCCAAGCTTAAGTACAAGTCCAATTACAACAAATTCCAGAAAGGTGGATCTTCATCCTCTAACACCAGCAGTGGTGGATACAAAACAGGGATGGTTGATCGGAGCACCATTAGATGTTATAACTGCAATGAGTTGGGACACTTTGCCACAGAATGTAGGAACCCAAAGCAAGTAAGAAAGAACTCTGAAAGGGCTTATTTGGCAAAGGGAAGAAGCTGGGATGATACTGACAGTGAAGATGAAGAAGAAGGAAATCTTGCTCTTATGGCTATTGATGGAAAAGCTTCATCGTCAAGAATAGAGGTAAAACTTTCTGATGCTGAAATGGTTTATCATCTAAGAGGTAACTTAGATTGTGCACGTCGTGATAATGAACTGTTAAGTTTACAGATCACAGACCTTGAGAAAGAGGTCAATGAATTAAGACTTGTGCACATTAATCAAGACAAATTGAAAGAACAAGTATCTTTTCTAGAGAATAGAGTTGACTGTTATAGAAAACTCAAAACTATTCTCAAAGACAAGATCACCGGTCTTGAGACTAAGGTTAGAGCCTACTTCAATTCTTGTTCGAAGGCTAAAGAGTTCTACAGTAAGCAAGCTGTTAATCAAACATCTGGAATAGGTTATGATTATAATGTTGCTATTGGAGAATTAGGCATAAACTCCCCTCCTCATGTATGTGCTAAAGGGAGGGAAGTACCACATGTGCTTAAGGGTGTTGATGAACCCCTCTATAAAGCATCAATTGTTGAACCATTTGATGCGACCTCTTCTGTTATTCAAGAAGAAATACGTGCTGAGGATCATGCTAATGAGAAGATTGTTTCCAAGTCAAGTGAGTCGAAAGTTCCGGTCAAAGTTGTGAAAGCAACTAAGACTAACTCAGACACACATGAGTTGGATAACAATAATGCCATGTCTACCATGCATAAATTGCATGCTGTTAATCACTCTCATAAAGCATGTGGTGTTGCTAATTGTATGTCTTGTGCTTTTAATATGATGTATGCTTATTTTAATAGTAAGCATGTGTCTAATGATAAGACTACTCCTCGTCAGCATGTGAATAACAAGAAGCATGATAGGTCTAAGACTGCTAGTCCTTCTAAGGCAAGAAAGGAGACATTTGTGCCTAAGCCTAACCAGAAATTTGTTAAGGTTATTTACAAGGTCAAATGTTCAGTCATTGAGGATGTTGAGATCGTTAAAATTAAAAATGTTGTTTTGCCTGACAAAGGACAATTCTACAAGTATGCCGGGGATTCTTGACAAGTGGATCATCAAGACATATGACCGGAGATAGAGCCCTGCTATCAAATGTGGATTGAGAAAGCTGGCCCCCTGATTACCTTTGGAGATAACAACAAAGGTTTATCTGAGGGATATGGCTGTTTGCAAGCTGGATATGTTATCAGTGAAATTTTGTATATTGTGCTAGGTTATTATCAGGAAGCAGTATCTAACATATAGCACCAGTGACGAGACTTGAGAATATTACGACATATCAGGCACCTGCTGCACATTACACTTGGAATTATACTCTAGTAAGATGTGTACAAGTGTACTCCTGGTTGGTGAGTCAAAAGAGGAAGTCAATGCACCACAGTTCATGGACTTTGTAGCTGCATATCTTTTGGACTATGCAATCTCTTCCTCATAGTCTCACTTCAGGTTGGTATAAACTAGTGTACTGCTCAAGCAATCGTCAAGGACATGGTATGGCACTCTAACTGCAGTTACAGTTTTATATGAATAAGTAGAGTCGTCATATCTATAACTCTCTTATCACTAGGCACAAACATATTGTTTTATATGTGCAGACAGTTTTAGGAGAAAATCAAACTTCTTTCTACATTAGTGATTTCTTATTTCATGTAAAATCTTTTGAAATCACTATTGTACATCATTACTCTCAAAAGATTAAATGTATAATTTTCATTCATTATGGATCTTAAGTACATTTTATCTCTCTATATTGCTCTATATTCTGTGATACAGGTTCAGTCTCCAATGGCTTTCTTTCATTGACAGTCATGAGGTTGAAAACCCACAACGTCTATCCCAGACTGTAAAGACAAACACAGAAACAGAACCAACCAACACTCTCTTACCACTAAATGTAGTATGAATGAGCGTGAGGGAGATAGTGCATTAGTGCACCATATAAGGAAGGTTCTGTAGTCAACCCAGTAGCTCTGTCTCCTACATAGATGAGTAGTATTTAAACCGAGACAACTGCTAGCCCCCATACATCTTCTCAAAAAGATGTAATGGCTGAAAAGGCACAAAAATAGTTACTAGATTCATTCTCTCAACAGGGTGCGTCTATTGAATTTGCCTGTCGGCCAAGGTATCCGATGTAGTGTCACCACTTCAAATATAAACAATTCTTGATGCACAAGGAGAGGTTACACACACAAAGGATGAGTTGACGGAAACAAGAGTTTTGACCATTTTAAGGTCAGATTCGATTGTTCAAGGTTCGTTAGTGGACCAATTGCCTTTACAGGTGTTAGGAGAGGATACTGATCCAAAAGCCATATGTCAGTGGTCAGTGTCTACCTCCCCAGGCTTAAATTCCCTGGATGCATCTGCGGATAGTGGATCTGACATAGGTGCAGATCGGCAACTTGTTGACAATGATTCAGATATTACCTGATGAGTCACAAGGAAATGTCTTCACAGACATTAGAAGGGAACTTTGATCTTTATGCTAAATTCGTTGGATCATTATTTACCTTCCCAGAATTCAAATCTAGAACCCTAAAAGGGAAACTAGCAACTTGTAGATTATGACTCAGATTCATCTGACGAGTTTAACAAGGATGGGGATTTGTGAACTCCCATTGCACCAACTGTGACCTCCTTAAGGATGGCTAAGGTGATTTTCCTTTCAGGTACAGCTGATTTTTGGAGTTATGAGAGGAGTGATACACTTGTGAGAATGAGTGTAAACACGAGTGGAGAGAAGAGTGAAACACATATGAGGTACACTAAATAGAATCACACACTCACAGTGAGGAAGAAAGAGAAACTACTTGTTATTTCTTTTCCAACCAAGTGAAATATGAGAACTCCTTCAGACGACAACATACATTCCTTCTTTAAGGGGGAGATAAAAGCTTAAGTAATAGTTTGGAGGATTCCTCAACTAAGGGGGAAAAATTGCAGGGAGTAAGAAAAAGGTAAACTACATGTACACTACACCACACCATTGTTGTTTATAACTACGGATCCTATTGTACGGGAGAGGTGGTAAACACAAGGTGATTTTCTAGTAAGGGAAGAAGCTGTTAGGGGAGTACCATTGGTTTTTATCTGTGGATCCTATTGTACGGGAGAGGTGGTAAACGAAGGTGATCTTCTTTAATCAGTTCATTCTCATAGGGGGAGAAGCAAGAGAGATATGCGCTTCTCAACAGGAAATGTGGTTGTACAAAAGAAGATGAAACTACTTGAAGATATGTTCAGTCTAGAGGAACATCTACTTGGAATCGGGAACTTGTTAAATGTCATCCAGAACTTTTCTACTATTTACTTTGCATTTCTGTTTATATCTTTTTCTTATTTGTTAGTTGAGTTATCCTCTAGGTATTTGTGTGTTATTGTCTAACAAACAAATAGGGGGAGATTGTAAGTCATATGTCATAGGCCTATTTGTATATTCGAGGATTCAACTCAACTCAAATAAGAATGTAATAAGTAAATAGTGGATCTACCGTCAAAGAGATCTCGCAAAATAATATCTGTCAAAGGATTCAGAAATAAGGTTCATCTACAGACTTGAGGAGTTAATTCACTGGAAGAAGTTCAAGAAGTTGATCATGCCTCAGTGATATAAATCAAGATCGTAGATTTAATCAAGTGACAGAGATCTCGTCAGAGTATCATTAATTACAAGGATTTAGTCTGAAAAAAATCAAAAGTATCAAAGTCAAGACATGAAGAAACGTCACGGAAGTTAGTCACTCATGAACCAGACAGTACATCGAGTGTCAACATTGAAGTGGTGGAATTGATTCATAATTCTCAGTGATTTTCAGAAGATATTCAGAAGATTGGTTGCTGTTCAGGGTTAGTATTAATTCTCTATTAATTAATTAAGTCATATAATTTAATTAAGAAAATAAATTATATCTGCAAAGATTAATTTATTTGATTAATTAAATTAATTGATTAATTAATTCAGAATTAATATTAAGGTTTTTCAGAATTTTTAATTGGTTAAAATCTGTTTTAATTCCAAAAAGACAACTGATTGTATTAGTATGACAATCGGTATGACAATCAATAGTCATACCGAAAGTCATGTTAATTCAGTTGATTGTCTTACTAGAATTATTATTAGATTAAAATCACTTATTAATTCAGCAAAAACAATCTGTTTGAACTACTATGACAATCGGTATGACAATTGATTGTCCTACCGAAAGTCTTGCTAGTTCATTCTGATTGTCTTGCTAGTTCTAAGGATAGTCCTACCGATTGTCTTGCTGAGCTCAGGATTGTCTTGCCAGTTCAATTCTATTTTGTTGATTAAAAAGAAGCATACAAGCAGCATTTCACTACTACTCAATCAATCCAATACACAAGTCAAAAAACAAGAACACAGCAGCCGCAACAAATATTTCATTTTCATCTGCATACTTCAAGATTAAATTTCTAGATTGTAAAGTTAAATCCAATCAACTAGAAATCTTTATCTTGTTCTTGTGTAACAATCTAGCGGATCAAAATCCCTAGAACTTAATCTCAAATCGCGTTTAGCATTTGATTCTAATTATTACAAAAATAGAAAAAGTTCATGTCGAATTTATTCTAGATTTGTGATAATTAATTTGAGATTAATTCCTTGTAATCAATACAGTTGTTGTAACACCTTTCAAGTTTAATAATATTTTTATTTAACTTGAATTTTGTTTCATATTTTTTATTCCGCATTTATTCGATTATTCGGTACTGTTTGTATTCAACCCCCTCTTCTACAAACAAATTGGGACCTAACAACTTCATAAAGGAACATGTGATGAATGGTACAGTGGAACTTCATTTTGTTCCAAGTGAAAAGCAGATTGCAGACATATTTACCAAGCCACTTGATGAATCAACATTCACAAGATTAGTAAGTGAGCTAGGTATGCTTAATTATTCATAAATTTATGTCCTTATTATAATTTGTTTTATAGCCCGAAATGAATTTGTTGAAAGAACAAAGTTGGCTTTAAGTAAAGATTATCCTATCAATGGATATTCCCTATCCGTTGAAAGCCATAATTGTTCTATCAACGGATGTTCATTATCCGTTGAAAGACAAATACATTTCTGATAATTTTATCCTTCAACGGATAAAACTATGTTAATATTCAACGAATAACTGTTTACCTCATCCGTTGAAGTGTCACATCAGTTGTTTTAAGTAAGTCACAGCCGTTGATTCTTTTACTTAACCGTTGATACATATATATATACACAGTTGTATGTATTTGTATTAAAGGCAGTTTTTAGAATTCATACAGTTTTCTTTATTCTCAAATGGCTGTAATTTACTTAAAAATATTGTTTAATCATTCTCCTTATGTTTTAATTTGAGAAAGTATAAAAGCCCTTTGAATTCTTATTTTCACTTTACGCTTTCTTGCAATTTTTCAAAAGCTTTTACTCTCTTTCTCTCCCAAAACTCTCAACTTTTCTCTGCAACCTCTACCCACTACAATGGCACCAGTAGTAATGATAATGTCCCGGTATGGATTTGTCTATGAGAAAAACAATTTCGTAGCTTTGGGGGAAAAGAATGAAGCCCACTTAGATTATCACAAGATGATGGACTTATCAAAAACTGTAAACTAAGCTATGCAATGCTGGAAGCCCCAACTATTTACTGTGAGGTAATTGAGGAGATTTGGACAACTGCAGAGTTCAACCCCACTGATATGACCATCACTTTCTCTCTCAAAGGTGAAGATTACTGTATTAAATGTGATGATATACAGTCATGTTTCAAACTACCTGAGAACAATGCCATGACACCACACAATGATAATGATGTATATAGCATGTTAGATTCCATAGGCTATTCTTTTGATTCTGCTAGTTTAGGGAGTATTAGAAGAAAAGGCCTTAGGAAAGAATGGACTTTTCTTGGTGATGCCTTTATCAAGGTTTTCTCTGGGAAAATTAGTAATTTTGATGCAATAACTTCATCTCTTGTTAATATGCTCTATATGCTAGTTTCTGATAGGTATTTTAATTTTAGCAACTATGTTATGCTAGAATTGGGTACCAGGTTAGGTAACAATGCTAATAGACCTCATAACATCTACTATGCTAGATTCTTTATGTTATTGGCTAACCATGTTGCTGAAGGTTTGGTCATAACCAATGAGAGTAATAAACTCAAGTGCTGGGCACAAGAGAAAAGGGTCCTTGCAGACCTTTTGAGAATTAACCTCAACAATCAGGTGCCATTGGTATATTTACCAATAATTAATGCACCTCAGGTAAGTGAGGTAAATACTTGTTATTCCCAGTGGACTAACAATGAGATTTACAGAAGGGGGGTTGAATGTAAATCTCAAAACTTTTTCAAGTTTTGAGCAGTTTGTAAGGCTAAGTGTTTGAGTGATCAAATGTGTGTGAATTGCTTGGAGCTGATGCAGATAGATATATATTCAAACACAAATGTAGTGAACACAAAGAACTTAAAAACTTTTCTGATGGATTTGTTGTTCCACCAGAGATGTGTTATTTCAGAAAATCTGTGATTCAAAATTAAATCACAGCTGCTTCCTAGTACAAACTAGATGATTTTCTCTCTTGATATTTCTAAACAGCTCAGGGAAAATTCACATCTAATTACTAGCTACTACTTGGTTTATATATCACCAAGTTTACAAGTGAAGACAAAGATAAAGTACAATAAGAAAATAGTTCTCCACTTGTTTCTATTCCATTTTTATCCAGTGTGATATGGAATTATCTGTTGACTTTCCATTTTGAACCAGACTAAAAATGGCTGCTTTTTCTGCTGTTCCTGAAATAGGCTACCACATCTCTGTCAATCCATGTACCTCTGTCAGCTTTGTTAACTGTCACTATCAACTGCTATGAGATTGAGCATCCGTTGAAACTTTCATCCGTTGATGGCTTTATCCGTTGATGCTCTAGCAGTTGAAGCTTTATCCGTTGAAGCACTTATTTGTTGATGGATATTATCCGTTGAAGCATTAGAGACATCCGTTGAAGCTTTGTTTCTTATCCGTTGAAGGTCTTCAATATCCGTTGACACTTCTTCACTCATACAAAATTACAAGGCATGAAATATTTACAATTAGCCCTCCTATTTGTACATCCATTAGTAGTCAACATGACTGATTATTTCCTAACAACATCTAAGAATTACAGCTTGAAACCAGAGAGTGAAATGTGCTACAATACCAAACTTATTGCTAAGTAAGGCTACTCCTTCAACGGATAGCCAAGATGGTCTTATCCGTTGAGGCTACAAACACTAGATTTCTACTTAAGTGTTTTGCTTAACTTATCATCAAACTAATACACATATTCCTAACAATCTCCCCCTATTTATGTCTACTAGAACTGTAGGCATAAATTTGGGTTTAGCTTGATGATAACAAAACACTTAACAAATATATAAACTGTAACAAAGCAGAAATTCAAAAGTGCTACAAAAGTGTATATGCTGAGATGAAATTGAAGAAATACATTGTTTCCAAGGGTGCTCCTTTAGCCTGAGCAAATTACTTTCTTTTCCTTTGATCCCTGGTTTTCTTTCCTAGCCTCCTGTCATTCTCCTCTATTTGAAGTTGAAGTTGTCTGTAGAATTCAGCTTCATCTTCTTCATTGATATCTAACTTAGACTGCATATCCTTGAGAGTTTCATTACTGGCAATCTTTAGCTGATCTTCAATTCTGAAAAATCTTCTGACTCCTTTGTTGTGTCTGAACTCTATCAACCAATGAGGTGATTTATGAATTGTAATACCTCTCTCTTGAATGAGTAAAGTTCTAGGCAAGGCATTAGGCTCCCTCCAAGTTTTCCTTATGTTGGCAATCTTGTTGAGAATCTCAGTCCTGGCAGTCCTGGTAAAGCTAGAATCCTTTTGTATGGCTGAGTAGACTCTAATCAAGGTAAAGTAGCCTTCATTCAGAATTCTGTGAAGAGGCCATGTTCTTTCCCCAGCTCCTTTATATTTGAACACTAGTCTTTCTGGTAGCTGTCTGTAGGCAGCTATTCCCCTTACATCCTCCAGCTCATCCAGATAGAGTTCAATGTCTGAAAATTCTTTTATGTCACAGATGTGAACATAATCATCTTTAGAGGTTTGAGGTTTAGGCTTAGGCTTCTGTGTGAATTTGATTGAGGCTTTAGAGGGTGTTGATTTGATTCTTCTTTTCTGCTTCTTTGATGGTGTAAAAGAGGTTAGGAAGGTGGGCAATTTGATGGTGTCCCAATTAATTGGTTCCTCCTTAGGAATGATTGGTTCACCATGAATGTTTATGAAGGGGTCAGGCACAATGGGTTCAGGAATAGAGGGTAGTAGTTTGGATATTGATTGGTTTTCTTCAGTCTCATCTACCATCTTTCTCTTTGCATTGACCTTCTTTCTATTCCCTTTCTGTCATTCTTCCTTACTTCTTTCCTCCATCTCAGTACCAACCATGTCCCCCATAGCTCTATCTTCACCTTTGTCTTCAATTTCTTTCTGTTCTTCAGCCTGACTTAACTTTAGCTGTTTTTCAAGCTTTGCTTGTGCTCTTTTGTTAGCCTTTAGCTGTTTGGCTTCTTCCTTCAACCTCTTGGTTTCTTCCCTCTTGGCTATTGAGAATTTGGGATGTCCTTGCATCACATAGATGCTCTTTCCCTCTCTAAAGATAACAGCCATGTTCCTCCTTACAGCCTCATCCATGTTCTCTTTGAGCTTTATGATACTTCTACCCAAAAGCTTGTCTTCATCAGGCTTTGGAAAAGGAAAATCCACTCCTTTCATTTGAGCAAGGCTTAGAGGGTTCTTTGTAGAGTCCTTGTTGAAGCTGTTGTTGGGCTTGAGAACCATAGGTTGCAGATCTTTGGAAGAAGTTTCTCCATCCTTATGCCTCCCTACTGGCTTGAGTTCCATAATAATTGATTCCACTTTTGTGCTATGCTTCACAGATTGTGATTGAAAAGTTGTAGAACCAAATATTAGTTGCATCTTTTCATCAATCTTCTTCCTTTGCTCTTTGACTTGCAATTCAGCTGCTGCTATCTGGATTAGATCAATTCCATCTAGCTTTCCTTTGACTTGAATTGGTGGAGAAGTTGTGATGACAGGAACTAGCACTTGAGAAATCTGAACTGTTGTAGATGGCTCTCCTTCCCCTTCCCCTTTATTCTCCCCCTTTTTGTTATCATCAAGGGTAGGGGTCAAGCCTTGTGCTTTTGCCAGCTGCATGAGTAGATTTGTTTGAGTTTGTTGATTCTGAAGAATGGTGACCATAGAGTCTTCAATGATTTGAACCCTATCTTCTAATCTGGCCAGCCTCTTGTCAGCATCAGATGCTTTCCTCAGTCTCCCCAACAAATCTTGCATAGTACCATAGGGTATAACTGAATCCAATTTCTCAGCATTGTAGGATTTCAGATTAGCAATGTCCTGCTTGAGCTCATCCATACTTAGATTTTGCTGGTAATGCTGCAACTGCAAGAGATGCAGAGATTCCAGATGAGCTTGAAGAATTGCCTTGGTACCAGCATCTTGAGTCTCCTGAAAGGCCTTCTGAATTGTCATGACTTGTTTGACCAAAGTGACACCAAATTCTCCTGGTGTTGGTGATTTGGCCAGTGCCCATTCAGGAAGAGCAGGAGCAGAACTTGGGCCTTCTACTCCCCCTAAGTTCATGCTCTCATTCAAAGAATTAGAGTCATCATCATTAGAATTTACTCCAAATTCTTCAGATGGCTCACCAGCATGAGAAGGCAGCCTGTTGACAGCAGCTTTGTCTCTGAGAAGAGATTCTGAAATGTGTACAATGTGTAGTATCTGTTCTGCCTCCACATTGCCCTGAACAGCCAAAAATTGAAAGGCTAAAACAGGGTGAGTAAAAGTGTCAGCATCCAAGGAAATGTTATCAATGACAGCTTTGTAATGTTGCTGAAATTGTCTTTCCTTATCTGCATCATCCACTTTCATTAACTCACTAGCAATGGCTGGATCCACCCTTATAGCTTCTGTACCTGCCTTTCTCTCAATTTCTCTCTGTTCTTGCATCAGGGGCTCCCCCTGGCTCACACACACCCTCACACCCTCACCTTCACCTTCTAAGGTGGCACTCCTCTCACTTACTTTTGCCATGCTGGAAGAAATAGCATGCATTTGGTGACTCTCAACCTCTCCTTTTGCCTGGGAGCAACCCAGCCTCTCACTCAAAAAATCACTCCCTTCCCTCAAGCCTAAAAGTGATTGTACAGTTGCCATGTCCTCTACAGTTGGAATTGTTTCTGTTAAGTGTGTAGAGGCCATCAACGGATAGGGAGTATCCGTTGAAGTAGAAACTGACGGTATCAACGGATAACTGCTGTTAAGCTTATCCGTTGAAGAATAACCACTTGTCAACGGATGAGAGATATCCGTTGAAGAAGGAAATGATGTGGAGATAGAAAGTGACATAATTGTTGAATCTGTGTGGATTCATTTTAGGTGAGGTAACACAGAATCTTCAACTACATCCGAAAGAATTGGCTGATGATCCAACAAATCATCAAAAGGATGATGATCATCAGGTTTTGAGTGGGGCTCTTCCCTGAGTTTTAATGAGGGAGAATCAGGAATTGATGTGAATATCATGTCCACATCCAGAGAGGGTGTTGTAGAGCTTGATGAATGGTGTGTTTCTATATTAAGAGAATGGGGCTGTGATTCCACATTTGCTGGAATCACATCAAGCTGAATTTGAGAAGGCACAGATACTGGTGGATGTATCTGTGCTGTGTGTGTCCCTTGTGTGGAAACTAGAGTTTTGGCCTTCTTCTTCCTTGAAAAGGCTTTAATTGGTGAATGTGTAGCTTCAGTGTCCCTCCCTCTTTTGTTCTGTGTCCCTGGTTGGGGACTATTTTCAATAGTTACATCCTTTTGGGATAATGCAACTAGGGATGTGCTGGACTCCTTTTGAACCACCACAGTCTTTTGAGAGACTGTGGCTTGGCTGGTTTGGGTACCACTCACCTCTCCCACCTTATCCTGGGGGCTTTTTGATGTTCACCCCTCCCCTCACCACTCACACCCTGTTCACTCCCTTCAGGGTTTATGGTAGTTGTTACAACTGTTGTCTTTTGAGAAACAACAGAGGTAGGTTTCTTTGACTTGACTTTGGAAACTTTAGATTTGGTGGCTTTGGTAGGAGCCTGTTTGGACAAAGACACACGTTCCATAGCCACACTAGAAGGCAAAGAGACATTGGGGTTGGAAATAGTAGGAGTTATAGAAACATTTACCTCACTTACCTGTGGTGCATTCATGATTGGCAAGTATACCAATGGCACCTGGCTGTTGAGGTTCATTCTCAAAAGGTCTGCAAGGACCCTTTTCTCTTGTGCCCAGCATTTGAGTTTATTATTCTCATTGGATATAACCAAACCTTCAGCAACATGGTTAGCCAATAACATAAAGAATCTAGCAAAGTATATGTTATGTGGTCTATTAGCTTTGTTGCCTAATCTGTAACCTAATTCTAGCATAACACAGTTGCTAAAATTAAAGTACCTATCAGAAACTAGCATATAGAGCATATTAACAAGAGATGAAGTGATAGCATCAAAATTGCTAATCTTCCCAGAGAAAACCTTAATAAAGGCATCTCCAAGAAAACTTCATTCTTTCCTAAGGCCTTTCCTTCTAATACTACCTAAACTAGCAGAATCAAAAGCATAGCCTATGGAATCTAGCATTGCAGAGACATCTTTATCAGTATGTGGTGTCATGACATTATTCTCAGGCAACTTAAAGCAAGATTGTATATCATCACAATTAATGCAATAGTCCTTACCTTTGAGAGAGAAGGCAATAGTCATATCTGTGGAGTTGAACTCTGCAGTTGTCCAAATTTCCTCAATCACTTCACAGTAGATGGTTGGGGCTTCCAGCATTGCATAGCTCAGTTTGCAGTTCTTGATGAAGTCCATCATCTTGTGATAATCAGAATGGGCTTCATTTTTTTCAACCAAGACTATGAAATTATTCTTTTCATAAACAAATCCTATTTGAGACATAATTTTGACTACTGGTGCCATTGTTGTGAGTAGAGGTTGCAGAGAAAAACTTGAGAATTGAGAGAGAAAGAGAATGATAATTGCAAGAAAGCGTAAAGTGAAAATAAGAATTCAATTGGGCTTTTATACTTTCTTGAATTAAAACATAAATAAAATAATTAAATGATACTTTTAAGTAAGTGACAACCATTCAGGAATAAATAAAACTATAGAAATTCTGAAAACTACCGTAAATACAAATACATACAACACTGTATATCTGTATCAACGGTTGAGTAAAAGAATCAACGGCTGTGACTCACTGACGTGACACATCAACGGATAAGGTAAATAGTTATCCGTTGATGAACAACACCATTTTATCCGTTGAAGGATAAAATTACCAGAAATGTATTTACCTTTCAACGGATGACGAATATCCGTTGATAGAACAATTTTGGCTTTCAACGGATAGGGAATATCCGTTGACAGGATAAGTCTTGATTAAAGCCAACTTTGTTCTTGCAGCAAATTCATTTTAGGCTACAAGACAGATTACATAGATGACATAGATTATGAATAATTAAGCATACCTAACTCACTTACTAATCTTGTGAATGTTGATTAATCAAGTGGCTTGGTAAATATGTCTGCAATCTGCTTTTCACTTGGAACAAAATGAAGTTCCACTGTACCTTTCATCACATGTTCCCTAATGAAGTGGTACTTGATATCAATGTGCTTGGTTCTTGAGTGCTGCACTGGATTTTCAGTAATGGCAATGGCACTTGTGTTGTCACAAAATATTGGAATTTTGTCAACAGTTATACCATAGTCAAATAACTGGTTCCTCATCCATAGTATTTGTGCACAGCAACTACCAGCTGCAATGTACTCAGCTTCAGCTGTTGATGTGGAAACAGAATTCTGCTTCTTGCTGAACCATGATACAAGCTTGTTCCCTAGAAATTAACACGTGCCTGTTATGCTTTTCCTGTCTATTTTGCAACCTGCATAATCTGCATCTGAGTAGCCAATTAGATCAAAACCAGACTCTCTAGGGTACCAAATTCCTAGATTTGGAGTCCCCTTGAGATATCTGAAAATTCTTTTAATAGCCACTAAGTGAGATTCTTTAGGGTCAGCTTGAAATCTAGCACAGAGACAAGTAGAAAACATAATATCAGGTCTACTAGCAGTTAAATATAAAAGTGAGCCAACCATGCCTCTATAACTTGTAATATCCACAGACTTTTCAGCCTTGTTTAATTCAAGCTTAGTGGCAGTGGCCATGGGAGTTTTTGCAGGTGAACAATCCATTAAGTCAAACTTCTTTAAAAGATCATAAATATATTTAGTTTGACTAATGAAAATTCCACCACTAACTTGTTTAACTTGTAAACCAAGAAAGTAAGTTAGCTCTCCCATCATGCTCATTTCATATTTACTTTGCATTAATTTAGCAAACTTTTTACAAAGTTTATCATCTGTAGATCCAAATATAATATCATCTACATAAATTTGTACAAGTATCTTAGAGCCATTAACATTTCTAAAGAAGAGAGTTTTGTCAACAGTACCTCTTGTGAAGTGATTATCTAGAAGGAACTTTAACAAAGTCTCATACCAGGCTCTAGGTGCTTGCTTTAGTGCATAGAGTGCTTTCAACAGATAATACACATGGTCTGGAAAATTTGGATCTTCAAAACCTGGAGGTTGGCTTACATAAACTTCTTCTTCCAATTCTCCATTTAGAAATGCACTCTTGACATCCATCTGATAGACTTTGAAATTGGCATTAGCTGCATAGGCTAGAAAGATTCTGATGGCTTCAAGTCTGGCAACTGGAGCAAATGTTTCATCAAAATCTATTCCCTCTTGTTGAGAATAGCCTTTGGCAACCAATCTGGCTTTATTCCTTATGACAATGCCATTTTCATCCATCTTGTTTCTGAATACCCATTTTGTGTCAATAGAGCTCTTGTTCTTTGACTTGGGTACCAGCTTCCATACTTTGTTCCTCTTAAATTGATTTAGCTCTTCTTGCATTGCTAAAATCCAATCTGGATCCAAAAGAGCTTCTTCCACTCGCTTAGGTTCGTCCTGTGATAGAAAACTACTATACAGACATTCATCTTGAGTAGCCCTTCTAGTTTGTACTTTTGATGTAGCATCACCAATGATCAGTTCAAAAGGATGATTCTTGGTCCATTTCCTTTGAGGTGGTAGATTAGCCCTTGATGAGGTTGCCTCAGTATTGTCATGATGTGAGATAGAATGTTGATTTGTTGAAACTCCCCCTGAGTTGCTGATCCTTTGAAAGGAATTGGGAGTTTTATCAACTGATGAGGTGAATTGATTATCCGTTGACAGACTGTGATCAACGGATGCTTCGTTATGAACTTCAACGGATGATGCACTTTGTCTTTCAACGGATGCTGCATTGCTTCTTTCAACGGAAGCTGAATTATGACTTTCAACGGATGCAGCATTCTGTGCATTATCCAAAGGCAGACTCTGGTTTCTTCTTGAGATGCCTTCTTCATCATTCTCATCTTCACTATCATCACAATATATTTCAATATTGTCAAATTTGAGTCCTTCATGATGTCCCTCATCTGTTAGTCCATCAATCTTTTTATCATCAAATACAACATGTACAGATTCCATGACAATGCTGGTTCTTAGATTGTAGACCCTATATGATTTTCCAGCAGAATAACCAACAAATATTCCTTCATCAGCCTTTGCATCAAACTTTCCTTTATGATCAGATTGATTCCTTAAGATGTAGCATTTGCAACCAAAGACATGTAGAAAGTTTAAAGTTGGTTTTCTTCTCTTGAATAATTGATAGGGAGTCATGCATTTTGCTTGATTGATTAGAGAAATATTCTGAGTGTAACATGCACAGTTAACAGCCTCAGCCCAAAAATAAGTTGGGAGTTTTGACTCCTCAAGCATTGTCCTTGCAGCTTCAATTAGTGATCTGTTCTTCCTTTCCACCACACCATTTTGTTGTGGAGTTCTTGGAGCTGAGAACTCATGCATGATCCCATTTTCTTCACAGAACATCTTCATGGTTGAATTCTTGAACTCAGTTCCATTGTCACTCCTAATATTCCTTACTTTGAAATCAGGATGATTGTTGACTTGCTTGATATGATTGATAATGATTTCACTAGCTTCATCCTTTGATCCAAGAAAATAAACCCATGAAAACTTTGAGAAATCATCTACAATCACTAGGCAGTATCTTTTCCTTGAAATTGACAATACATTGACTGGTCCAAAAAGATCCATGTGTAGAAGTTGCAGTGGTTCATCAATTGCAGATTCAAGCTTCTTACTGAATGATACTTTCTTTTGCTTTCCTTTCTGACAAGCATCACACAGTCCATCCCTTGTGAATTCCACTAGAGGCATTCCTCTAACTAAGTCCTTTTTGACTAGATCATTCATTGTCTTGAAATTCAAATGGGACAGCTTCTTGTGCCATAGCCAACTTTCAACTGGACTTGCTTTGCTGAGAAGACAAGTAATGGATTCTGCATCTGTAGAGTTGAAATCAGCTAAGTACACATTCCCTTTTCTAACTCCAGTTAGAACCACTTTATTGTCCTTTTTACTTGTGACAATACAGGCTTCAGAATTGAAGGAAACAGTATTCCCTCTGTCACATAGTTGACTGATGCTCAATAAATTGTGTTTGAGACCATCAACCAATGCAACTTCGTCAATGATGACATTTTCTCTTGAAATCAAGCCATATCCCATAGTGAATCCTTTGTTGTCATCTCCAAAGGTTATGCTAGGGCCAGCTCTCTCCTTAAACTCTGTGAGCAGGGTGAAATCTCCTGTCATGTGTCTTGAACAACCACTGTCCAAGTACCATAGATTCCTTCTTTGTCCCTGCACACAACAAAATCAATCAAGTTGATTTTGGTACCCAAGTTTCCTTGGGTCCACCCTTGTTAGTCTTTTTCCTAGACTTCATTCCTCCTGCATCTTTTGACTTAGGTAACTTTGGGTCAACCTTGGTCTCAGATGTGGTTGGTTGAAGTGTAGGGTTAGTCACAGAATCATTTAACACATTTGATTGAATTTGATAAGGCATATGTTGTGCAAGCATGTTATTCCACATAGGCATACTGTATGGCATTTGAGGCATACTAAATGCAGTAAAATAAGGATTGTTAATGTATGGCATGTTTGCAAAATGTGTATGGGGATTCTGGTGAGACATAACAGGCATAGCATGCAGAGATGACATAGACATGTTAGGTATGGAGGGATTTGAAGGCATGGGAGCATTTTTAACAGATTTGCAATTATCAGATAGGTGATTAACACTTTTACAATGCACACAGCTTTTTCTAGGAGCATACCTATCAGGTGTGTAATTGTTGTGTTTATTAATCCCTACCTTCCCATTTCTTTTAGATTTTCTTTTAGTTTCCTTCTTATCCTCAACCAACTTAAGTCGATCTTTTAGCTGATCTAAAGTCATATGTCCTATATTCACCTTACTAACATCTCTGGATGTGCTAGCTCCTTCTTTGACAAAGTTCTTGAGAGTTGAATCATTCTTTTTATTTAGATTTTTATTTTTAAAAGAACTTGCCTGTTTTAATTGATGAGCCTTCAACGGATGCTCCTTTTCTTCCTTCAACGGATAACTTTCATCATCCGTTGATTTCACATCCGTTGACAATCCATCAATTAATTCTAACTTCTTTTTGTTTTTCTTCCAGGCATCCTCACAGAATGATTCAATTCCCTGGACCTTTGCAATCTGAACACTGACATCCCTAGATGTTTTTCAGGCCTTGATTACCTTTTGCTCACTTTCTAACTGTTTAGAAAGAATTTCCACTTTCTTAACAGCTTCTGCTAGTTCACTCTCAACAGTCAGACATTTAAGTTTTATCTTTTCAAGCTCAATTACCTGATCCTCTAACACAACATTCCTATCACTTAAAAACACATTATTCTCCTTGATCCTTGTGTTTTCTTTTGCTAGATATTTAAGCGAAACACGCAAATGATATAATTCATTGGTCATATCATTTATGGCTTCATTGCATCCATGTTTAGAGAGCTGAGAGAGATCAGTAGTAATTACCTGGTTGCTTGATGAACTAGTTTCATTTTCATCAGAATTAGCCATCAGGGCTAGGTTGACATATTCCACATCATCATCTTTGTTTGCCCCATTTGCTGCCCAATCATCTTGAGTGAGAAATGCTCTTTCCTTTTGTTTGAGCAAATCAAAATACTTCTTTTTGTAATCAACTTGCTCAAATTTCTTTTTCTCAGAATTTGGCTTCCTACACTCACTTGCAAAGTGTCCACTAATGCCACAGTTGTAACATTTGAACTTTGATTTGTCCACCATGTTTTTGTTTGGCTTAGTGAACTTTGTGTTTTTCCTGAACTTCATCTTTGCAAACCTCCTGGACAGAAAGGCCAAATGTTCTTCAATATCATCAGATTCATCCTGACTGGAATTGTCTTCATCCTCAGCAACTTGCTCTTTACCCTTGCTTGATTCTGATTTGCTTGTGCCAACTTTGAGACTTGGCATTGTCTTCTCCTCATTCCTGGCTTCCATCTTCTCACAGTCAGCTACAAGAGCAACTGTTCCTCCTTTTCTCTTTCCCTTTTCCAACAGCTCATCCTGCTCCATTTCAAGTTCATAAGTCTTCAAAATTCTATATAATCTTTCAAGTGTGAAGTTCTTATAATCTTGAGAGTTTCTCAAAGAGACAGTCACGGGCTTCCATTCCTTTGGCAGAGACCTAAGAAATTTTAAGTTGGAATCCTTGACTTGGTACACTCTACCATACAGCTTCAATCCATTCAACAGTTTTTGAAACTGTTGAAGGTATCATTTAATGATTCACCTTCTTCAAAGTGAAAATATTCATACTGTTGAATAAGAAGCTGCATTTTGTTCTCTCTGACCTGCTCAGTACCTTCACAGATGATTTGTACAGTGTCCCAAACTTCCTTTGCAGTTTGGCAATTGATGACATTGTCAAACATATCTTGATCTAAGCCATTAAACAAAATGTTCATGGCTCTCTTATCCTTGCGGATTTCTTCCATGTCTTCAATAGTCCATTCTGCTCTTGGCTTGGGAATAGACTGTCCAACAGCAACTGTTGCAGTAGCAGCTGTGGCTACCTTGTGAGGGATGTGAGGACCATTTTCAATACAGTTGATGTAGCTTTTATCTTGAGAAAGAAGATGTAAATGCATCTTCACTTTCCAGTGATGATAATTATCCTTTTCCAGGACTGGAATCTTTACACCAATATCCTTCCTATTCATGATGGTAACAGGAGAGTTCTTCTGTGCACTCATGATATTAGCAGAATAGATCTTTAAACTCTTTATATGTTAAGAGCTTGCTCTGATACCAATTGTTATTCCCAGTGGACTAACAATGAGATTTACAGAAGGGGGGTTGAATGTAAATCTCAAAACTTTTTCAAGTTTTGAGCAGTTTGTAAGGCTAAGTGTTTGAGTGATCAAATGTGTGTGAATTGCTTGAAGCTGATGCAGACAGATATATATTCAAACACAAATGTAATGAACACAAAGAACTTAAAAACTTTTCTGGTGGATTTGTTGTTCCACCAGAGATGTGTTATTTCAGAAAATCTGTGATTCAAAATTAAATCACAACTGCTTCCTAGTACAAACTAGATGATTTTCTCTCTTGATATTTCTAAACAGCTCAGGGAAAATTCACATCTAATTACTAGCTACTACTTGGTTTATAAATCACCAAGTTTATAAGTGAAGACAAAGATAAAGTATAATAAGAAAATAGTTCTCCACTTGTTTCTATTCCATTTTTATCCAGTGTAATATGGAATTATCTGTTGACTTTCCATTTTGAACCAGACTAAAAACGGCTGCTTTTTCTGCTGTTCCTGAAATAGGCTACCACATCTCTGTCAATCCATGTGCCTCTGTCAGCTTTGTTAACTGTCACTATCAACTGCTATGAGATTGAGCATCCGTTGATGCTTTCATCCGTTGATGGCTTTATCCGTTGATGCTCTAGCAGTTGAAGCTTTATCCGTTGAAGCACTTATCCGTTGATGGATATTATCCGTTGAAGCATTAGAGACATCCATTGAAGCTTTGTTTCTTATCCGTTGAAGGTCTTCAATATCCGTTGACACTTCTTCACTTATACAAAATTACAAGGCATGAAATATTTACAATTAGCCCTCCTATTTGTACATCCATTAGTAGTCAACATGACTGATTATTTCCTAACAACATCTAAGAATTACAGCTTGAAACCAGAGAGTGAAATGTGCTACAATACCAAACTTATTGCTAAGTAAGGCTACTCCTTCAACGGATAGCCAAGATGGTCTTATCCGTTGAGGCTACAAACACTAGATTTCTACTTAAGTGTTTTGCTTAACTTATCATCAAACTAATACACATATTCCTAACAATACTTCTTCAACTCCCACTACTTCCAACCCCATTATTTCTTTGCCTTCAAGTGTGGCCATGGAATCTGTGTCCTTGTCCCAACAGATTCCTACCAAGGCCACCAAACCTAAAGTTTCAAAACCAAAGTCAAAGAAAGCCACCTCTGTTGTTTCTCAAAAGACAACAGTTGTAATGTAATAACCCCAAAAAATTTTGAACTTTTTGTAACCCTTATGAATAGTGATTTTGCTGATTATGCTTAATAAGAAAACTTATCATGCCTCACTTTGTAGAGGTTCTTTTATTGTTATTCTGAAATCTTATTAGTACTCTATATGGTATAAAAGTGTATGTAAAGATCGTCAGAATCCAAATTCGAACACTTTGATTTTTCCCGAAAATCCACCAGATACCGAAAGAATTGAGTATAAGGTAACATGATAAAAGGATTTAAATTTAAGGATTATAAGAGAGGATCATAAAAGGAATATAATGTATTGAGAAAGGTTAAGGGAACCCAAGTAATAAGATCCCGGGTATGATCCCTCAAACGATAAACGAAAACGAAAGTTAAGCGAACCGTATAACAGATCAGCGATCATTAGCCAAGTAATTAGGAGTTAATCAAAGAGGTTAGTGATGATGATGTCGTCACACCAACAAGAAGAAGACAAGTGTGGGAAGATGACATAAGAGGATGACATAAGCATGACACAATGGGAAGGAATTGTTGGTTGATTATAAGCCACACAAATTTTACCATGGTAAAAGGTTAATTAACAACAAAAACAAAGCAACCAAGCCAAAACAAATCAAAAATACAAAACACAAGTTGACTTTCACTTTCCAAGCAAAGAAGCTCTCGGAAGAAAATCCAAATTTAAGTTCCAAGCTTTGTTAATTAGTGAGGTAATTATCCAAGGTTCCTTGTACATAGATATAGATATCCTATGAATCTAAGCTTCCAATTCCTTCACAATCTCTTCCAATAATTTATGGAAGAAGAGAGTGAATAGTGTTTTTCAAGAACTTGAAATTTTGATCTTGTGTTTTTGTTTAGATAAAGCTTTAGTAAGGATTTTCCAAGGTTGTTTCAAACTCATTAGTTACTCCTACTCGCAAGGAAGGTATAATATCTTAACCTAGCCTTATTATTGAATGATAAGAGCTTGTTATGAGTAGTATAGTTCATGAGAGGCATGATTATTGTATATTTAGAGATTGGTTGGTTTTGTAATGTTTTTGGAGTTGTAAATCTTGATTATTAGTTAATGAACTTAAGTATAAGCTTTTAGTTCATGATTGAGAGTAGTATAAATTGGAAATCTTGAGATGTTGGGGCTGTTGTAGTAGATTATGGATGGAGTTTGGTTGTAGTAATTATTGTGGGATTTATTATGAATTGATTTGGAGTTGTACAAATTTGGTAATCGCGTAAATATAACCGTCGTAATGCCCAATTTACCTTAGACTGCTTTTGTTCTTAACATCAGGACACGTGAACTCACTGTTAGGTTTTTACCAATGCATTGATTAGATATTTCATGTTACAAGCTTCGTTTTGATATGTGATTCGCTTAAATCCGATGTACGGTTTAGGAGAAAAGACCGTTTTAAGTAACGGTATTTCGTGACCGAACCATTACCCCTCGCCTTACTTTGAAACCTTGGTTAAGGCCCTTAAATAACTAATTGGAATATGAAACAATTATGTAAAGTGGATTAGGCAGTTGGTAGGGTACTCGCGAAAGAATCGCCTTAAAATTCCTAATGGTTAATTTATTAAAAATGGTGGAGCCGAGGGTACTCGAGCGACTTAAGTGAATCGTTAAGCGTGAAAGCGAACATTAGGGTCTAATTGGTTACACTATAGATTCTTAAGCGACTTTGATTTAATTCCAACTTATATGTTGTTTATATGTTACCAGACTCATCCCAGGAGTTTTACCACCCCCAGTCGCTCAGGAAAGTTTTCTACCCGTTATACTGTTGTTGTGATGTATATATGTATATGCATTATCTTGTGATAAATGCATGATGGTTAATTAGCAAATCTTGCGATATATTGGAGCATGCTGATATGGTTTATATGCATGTCTGTTTCGTAATCTTGATATCTATCTGTTGATTCCAATGCTTATAACTGCATAATAACTATGCTAGAGATAAGCAGCAGTTGCTTATACCCTTAGTATAGGGGACCCAAAGGCGAACATTTTCTAAAACCGGGAGTCGATGTTCCCGAGTATATTATATATATTTATATAGATATATATAGATATAGTTTTCAAAACTATTGATCGAATAAGGTTTATTCGATAAATTTATTTTTATTTAATGAATATTATCTTGAATATTCATTCGAGGACTTATGACTCTGTTTATTCTATTTAATGAATATTATCTTGAATATTCATTCGAGGACTTATGACTCTGTTTATTCTATTTAATGAATATTATTTTGAATATTCATTCGAGGACTTATGACTCCACTTATTTACTAAATAATATTCTTTATTTTATTAAAGAATAATGTTTCGATAATCAAACTTATTTTCGATTATTCAAATAAAGATCGTACTTCGTATAAGTATACATTTGGTTATTTATTATTCATTTCAAGTATGAGTTTTAAAACTTCTACTTCAAATTATTTATATAGAGATTATCCTTATGGGAATATTATTTAAATAATAATATTCAGATATTTTCTAATATATCGGGACTGATTTATTTCATTAAATCAGCATTACTCCAAACATAAGGTCCTATTGCGGCCAGGGTGATGACCAGTGGGGAATTCGTCCATCTACTAGTAGAAAAGGTTACTTATTGGTATCTTTGCCTGATCAGCAAGATATCAGGTTTATGCCAAGGTTTTCTCCTTTCCAAATTCATTGGATATTGTAACTCTGTTTATAATTTTCATAATAGAGGTTTTCAAGGAGTGTTTGAAATGTATATATATGTGTATATATATATCGGGACTTAATGAAGTATCTCGTAACTTCATTATTTATTATGATATTTCAAAGATTGAATCTATCCAATTCTTTTCTTGTAGTCTCATCTATGTGATGAACTTTTAAAACTGATTATACCTTGAACGGTGGTAGTTCAAGTAGTATTCGGAAAGATATAAGTATATTGGAGTATCTTGTAACTTCATCTTTCCAACTTATATCTGGTTAATGATTATCTTATGCATGACAAAGATTTTCACAAAAACGTTGAGACAAGGTTAGATATATGAGATCACCTTGCAACGATATTTTTATACAGTTATAAACTGGAACTCTATGTTTATTATGCATGGAAGAGGACTTCCAAGATTTTGAAAAGTATATGTACATATATACTGAATATTTTGCGACTTGGTCGCGTTAAGATGTCAAACTTGGTTCATTTCTTCTTGACCAAGACTTTCATGAGTATTATGAGAATGCTCATATATTGTAAATTATTATACGTATTATTTTGGTGGGCTTGTTGCTCACCCTTGCTTTCTTCTTTCATCACACAACAACAGATAAAAAAGATGAACATGACCAAGCTTTCAATTTGCAAGAGGTTAGGAAACGTTCCGCAGTTTTCTGGAAGCGTTGTTGCCGTCGTAGATGAGGTAGGAATTACCAATAGGCTAGGCTTTCAACTTTTGATGTACCAGACTTATGTATATTTATGAATTGTAATAATGGCAAAGAATATGTAAATTTATTCAGAAACCCTTTTGAGGTGTAATGACTTATAATTATGGAATAAAATGACTTGTGTTATTTTTGGTATTCATCTCTGAGACTATAACTTGTGGTGTGTGTGTGTATATTGTGGGGTCACAGTACACAGTAGTTGGTTGATTATTAAGATTAAGTATTATTAAGAGAAATGGAACTCGTGACAACCCGGATCCCCGACCCCGGATTTGGGGGTGTTACAGAAATGGTATCAGAGATAAGCGTTATAAACCTCAGAGATGATGCGACGTTAAGATAAGAAGTCACTAAGATAATAAGAACTCTTGCCAAGTTCATAGTCAGACTACCTAACGTAGTACTGACAGTTAAAACCCTTATGGGAACCCCTATAAATATCATGATAGAAGCGTAGTTCGTTATCGTATATGGTAGTGGGACTCCGAACCCTGAAGTTCAAGAGCAATAATATGATGATGTTTTCTATATATTGGGGATCAGATTGTGGATCCAATAGAGCGTCCTAACGAGGGACCGAATGATGTTCATATTGAGGATATAGCGGTTGAGGATGTTTTCCTAGAAGGGATTGTTTCTGAGGAGAATCCCATGGAGGATCCTGACAAAAATGAATAAAGGACCACTGAGGAATTGATAATCATGGTTAGAACGACTACCGGAGGTAGGATTGGCCGGTCACTACCAGAGGTTCATTCAAGTTTGTAAAGATAGTAGCCCCTTTAACACGGCTTACTCGTAAGACTGAGAAGTTCAAATGGACAGAGAAATGCGAGAACAACTTTTAAGAACTGAATCAAAGGTTGGTGACGGCCTCTATGTTGGCATTGCCGGATGGAAAAGGAGATTTTGTGATTTGTAGTGACGCTTCACATAAGGAATTAGGGTGCTTCTTATATAGTACAGCAAGGGAATCGCGTACGCGTCAAGACAATTAAGGGAATATAAAATTCGATATCCCCACCCATGAGCTTGGGCCCGTGGCAATAGTTTTGCCCTAAAGATTTGAGGCACTACTTGTATGGAGAGAAGTGCAAAATTTACATAAGCCGTAAGTGGTCTAGTACATTTTCACGCAGAAAGAGCTCAACATGCGCTAGAGGAGGAGGTTAGAGCTAATCAAGGATTACGATTATGAGATTCTTTATCATACAGGGAAAGCCAAAATGGTGGCTAACGCCCTTAGTATAAAAGAGAGACTTAAGATGAAAATGTCTTTGGGAGAGTTAAAAAAAGATTTTGAGGAAATGGAAATAGGAGTGAACGCAACCGGAGCCGGTACCGAAAAGCTGTTTGAGATTGTAATGCAGCCCGAGTTATTGGAAAAAGATCATATTGTGCCAGGAAAAAGTGATGAATGAACGCAGAGAGCCAACAAATAGAGAAGAGATTAATACCGAGAAAGATGATAAGGGAATAATAAGGTATTCCTACAGAATTTGGGTTTCAAACGTTCAAGAGCTTAAGGACGAGATCTTAGATGAAAGCCATAGTTCGAGGAATAAGATTTAGGGAAAACCCTAAATGTGATAGGCAGGGAGGTCGCCATCCAGAAAGAAAGAACCCATAACGTTAATGAAATGGAAAACAAGGATTTTAACGTATAAGATAACCCTGATTATGGGAGAAGGATGAAACATTTCATACTGAGAAAACAGAAGTCGAGTAAGGAAAGGAGACCCGAGACGGTAGTCCTATACGGAAATTCATGGACCTGTCTAAACAGAACTAATACTTTTATTCCCAACCACCACCTTGAGGAAACAATGCGGTAGGAAATCCTTTCATGACCTTTAAGTCTCTAAGCTCTCAGAGTTCCAAGGAACAGGTTGACCCAGTCGAGGCAAAAGCCTGGCTAAAGGAAATATAGGAATCATTTGAGGTTCTAAATGATGGACGAATCACAAAAGACTATTTTTGTCACTTACCCTCCTAAGAGAGAGGCCACCCGCTGGTGAAAGGTCAAGAAAGGCACGGAGCCAGAGGTTATAATAAACTGATTAAAGTACAGTAAATTGTTTTTGGGAAAGTACTTCCCAAGGTTATGGAGGTAGTGTAAAAGCTTTAGAGCCAGAACAAAAGCGGACGAGTATGATGAATTATGAATCTAAGTTGTAAAAGTTGTCAAGATTCGTTCTGAGGACACGAATCCAGAATGACGGGATGTTTGAAATCAATGCTTATGTTGTGATGGTTCATGTAATGGTTGTAATGGAAACGAAAATAAAAGACTGAAAAGGGAAGGAGTATAAAGGGATATAAAGGAAATAGAGTTGAGAAGTGATAAGGGAGTTAGGTATGGGAAACCCTAAGAAATGCTTGCAATAAATATAGAGAAGTGTTTCATCATCAGCGCGATGATGACTGATCATGAGATAAATTCAAGGTTTGAAGGCGTAAGCGATACGTATAGTTAATTCCCTTGAAGTTGACAGTATTCAATGAAAAATTGAGATTGATCGATTGATTAATAAGGAAACACGGATGGACTGAGGAGACAAGAAAGTAAGAAATTAGGAAAATTGGATGAAGGAAGTGACCTTCAAGAATGTGAAGTGTAAGTAACGAATGTGAATTGATACCCAAAAAGGGAGACACCAAGTATAGAAGATATCTCAACATTGAGATGACTGTTGAGATAAACAACAAAAGTAAATGAGGATTTAGTAAAAAAAGAAGTTCACGTTGAACACGACCAATATCTTCTAGAACATCCATGTTATCATTACTGAATCAGGCAAGAAAAATAGATAACCGTTGTTATCTTTTGGAGGCCATATTGATTGACCTCATTTTGAATACAGATGTTATTATGAAATTATGCATATACTATCGAGATGGGAATGATTGAATAAGATACCCTTATCAGGGATATATGACTTGATTTATCCATGTAAGGATGCAAGTACCTTTTTAAAGATGGAATTAAGGACATAACCTCAATAGCTTGAGATGAACCATGGGGGATGCATAAAGGATGGCATTTCACCCTTAATAGGGACATTATGAGTTTGGGTAGTATGGAACGAAGGACTAAGGTAGCAACAACCTTTAAAGATTAATAGAGAATTTTTTCAGAAGTGCATAGACTATGGTTCTAGTATAAGTAAATGGTATTTTGATATGCCCTGTATCTAGGGAATACAGGAGGAATGATTCAAGGATAACCTTAGAGGTTTTACAAGGAAAAAGGGGGGCACGTGTTGAACCATAAGAAAGTATAGATCGGTCCAATGAAGGTCGAGATTGGTGAAAACAAGTAGGACCCAAGATAAGAGACGTCTGAAGTATGATCGAGAGTCAGTCGTGACAATGTTAACCTCTAAAAGACCGAGGCAATAACTTATGGAAAAATGGTGATATATTTTTCACCAAAGCGTAAGGAAGAGCATTTTCACACAAGCAGTGATTGGAAATGAGGTAGAAAATTTAGTTGAAGATCATTTAAAAGACATTGATTGTAAGGAACTATTACTATCAGGAAAGGCCAATGAGGTGGCCGACAGTCTAAGTGTAAGAGAGCAATTATAGGTGCTCGTGTCAGAGGAATACAGTGATGATGGTTAAAGCTGTGAAGGTTGTATTATGGTTTGAAAGATTGACATTCCTTCTGATGATTGTGTGATACTCTACCATAATAGTAGTTTGGTAAAGATTTAATTCATTTTACCGGTGTGAACGGCTACCTATCTTAGAAGGTATAATCTTGAGATTAGCCAGGACCATGTTACGAAAGGACTAAATAAACCTTTGAGCTTCATGTCTCCCAATAAAGACATATGGTTAATTATGGTATTAATCTGCTATCGTTGGTTTAATTGAAACTCTTCTGTAATTTTATCTGCTTCATGTCATGTATGTACGTCAGGATCAAGAGTGTTCTTCATGAATCGTGAATGGTGATTATGTTACCTTCTTAGAAGAAATTGATATGACAGATATGGACTCCGTATGGTTAGCTATTAAGATTCCAAGGAAAACGAATGACTACCCTAGGTCCACGGTGGACTATAGTAATGCAGCAATGATTCTGCGAATAATGAGATGATAACAACCGGGAGAGTTGTATTGTATTGGATGTTGAGATTGAGTACCACTAATCGGGTCGTGGTGATGTATAAGTTATCATTAATAGACTAACTAGTGGATTATTTATCTATTGAATATTTATTCTTTCTTATCGACAGAGAATCGTATTACTATATGAGGAAGGTTGTGGGGAAAACGTAGAATTCTAGTATCGATGATGTCTAGAATGAAATCCCAGATTCGATTTTCATTGTCGAGGGAGTTTCAACGGTGATTGTTTATAAGCTCGAGCAAGAGAATGGGTCCATAGAATGATAGGCGGAATAGCAAAAATATTTAGGCATGTGAAATGCGATGCTATAATACTTAATGTTGATATATATACATTTATGTTTTGTTCTCCTATGACAAACCTCTATAGTTCAGAGGTAGGTTCCAAGCCAGATATTTTGTGGCAGTATTTTTTTTTATAAATTCTCTTCAATTCGTTCTTTTCTCTCCTTTTCATTTCATGTAAGCTGAGAAGAACAACCCTTCCAGAAGGGGAGGTATTGCCGAATGACTATCTATCTGTATGATAGAAGCCTAGTAGGATACCACATGTTGTTTAATTTCTTGTCAAGTACTAAAGGTTGGCCACCTTCTATACTAACTATGCGATGTAACAAGTGTTCATGATCATAGTGGTCTCTCAATAAATTCTTTTACTTCTATATGATGGATCAAGCTTTCGAAGATAGAAGCAGCTAGAAAGGAAGTAGTATCAGTACAGTGGTATTCTGAATCTAACGCGTTCGTGATACTAAGGTTGACGCGATTATCAAAAGGTTATACAACGCTAACGAGCAAAAGTGTAACCAGTATAATATTAGGTACGGGAGATAGTATCGATTACGAACTAGAAAAGAGTGGGTATTGAGAAGCAAAAGCTATGGTGCTAGAAGCTATGATGAGAGTCTGTGCAATAGACTTGAAAGAATTTGGAATGATCACTTAACACGGATTGAGTTTTCTCACGACCATAGATCGTATGTCAGGTATCGAGATGTCGCCTTATGAGATCCTTGAGGGAAGATAATGTCGATCTCCCTTATGTTAGGATGAAGTTGTAGAGCGCAAGATGCTCGGACCAGCAGTGGTCCAAGGGACCAAGGATATAATAGATCTAATCAGAGGACGGCTGGTAGTAACCCAAGATGGACATAAGAAGTATGTTGAATTGACACGAAAGGACAAAGAGTAGGAAGTAGGGGACCTAGTGATGTTATTGATATTCCCTTGGAAAGGATGAATGAGGTTCGGAAAGAAAGGAAAGCTGAGCCCACGAATTGTTGGCCCTTTGAGGTATTAAGACATATTGGGAAGTTAGCATATGAGCTAGCCCTACCCCCCGAAACTGTAGCAAGTTCATAATGTGTTCCATGTGTCAATGCTAAGGAAGTATCATCGGGATGCCAGACACATAGTGGAGTACGAGCAGGTGGATATACAACCATATCTGACTTACGTGGAGAAACCGGTAAAGATTATAGATAAGAAGGAACGGGTGCTTCGGAACAAAGTGATCAAGCTAGTCAGAGTGCTATGGCAGAATCATAATGTGGAGAAATCAACTTGGGAACTAGAGAGCGCAATGCTAGAAAAGTACCCCCAATTGTTTTCTATCTTATTCCGGGACGGAATCCTTTTAAGGAGGGGAGACTGTAACAACCCCAAAAATTTTGAACTTTTTGTAACCTTTATGAATAGTGATTTTGCTGATTATGCTTAATAAGAAAACTTTTCATGCCTCACTTTGTAGAGGTTCTTTTATTGTTATTATGAAATCTTATTAGTACTCTATATTGTATATAAGTGTATGTAAAGATCGTCAGAATCCAAATTCAAACACTTTGATTTTTCCCGAAAATCCACCAGATACCGAAAGAATTGAGTATAAGGTAACAGGATAAAAAGGATTTAAATTCAAGGATTATAAGAGAGTATCATAAAAGGAATATAATGTATTGAGAAAGGTTAAGGGAACCCAAGTAATAAGATCCCAGGTATGATCCCTCAAACGATAAACGAAAACGAAAGTTAAGCGAACCGTATAACAGATCAGCGATCATTAGCCAAGTAATTAGGAGTTAATCAAAGAGGTTAGTAATGATGATGTCATCACACCAACAAGAAGAAGACAAGTGTGGGAAGATGACATAAGAGGATGACATATGCATGACACAATGGGAAGGAATTGTTGGTTGATTATAAGCCACACAAATTTTACCATGGTAAAAGGTTAATTAACAACAAAAACAAAGCAACCAAGCCAAAACAAATCAAAAACACAAAACACAAGTTGACTTTCACTTTCCAAGCAAAGAAGCTCTCGGCCTTTGTCCATTTCAAGAAAGAAGAAAATCCAAATTTAAGTTCCAAGCTTTGTTAATTAGTGAGGTAATTATCCAAGGTTCCTTGTACATAGATATAGATATCCTATGAATCTAAGCTTCCAATTCCTTCACAATCTCTTCAATAATTCATGGAAGAAGAGAGTGAATAGTGTTTTTCAAGAACTTGAAATTTTGATCTTGTGTTTTTGTTTAGATAAAGCTTTAGTAAGGATTTTCCAAGGTTGTTTCAAGCTCATTAGTTACTCCTACTCGCAAGGAAGGTATAATATCTTAACCTAGCCTTATTATTGAATGATAAAAGCTTGTTATGAGTAGTATAGTTCATGAGAGGCATGATTATTGTATATTTAGAGATTGGTTGGTTTTGTAATATTTTTGGAGTTGTAAATCTTGATTATTAGTTAATGAACTTAAGTATAAGCTTTTAGTTCATGATTGAGAGTAGTATAAATTGGAAATCTTGAAATGTTGGGGCTGTTGTAGTAGAGTATGGATGGAGTTTGGTTGTAGTAATTATTGTGGGATTGATTGTGAATTGATTTGGAGTTGTACAAATTTGGTAATCGCGTAAACATAACCGTTGTAATCCCGATTTACCTTAAACTGCTTTTGTTCTTAACATCAGGACCCGTGAACTCACTGTTAGTTTTGACCATTGCCATGATTAGATATTTCATGTTATGAGCTTCGTTTTGATATATGGTTCGCTTAAATCCGATGTACAGTTTAGGAGAAACGACCGTTTTAAGTAACGGCGTTTCGCGACCGAACCATTACCCCTCGCCTTACTTTGAAACCTTGGTTAAGGCCCTTAAATGACTAATTGGAATATGAAACAATTATGTAAAGTGGATTAGGCAGTTGGTAGGGTATTCGCAAAAGAATCTCCTTAAAATTCCTAATGATTAATTTATTAAAAATGGTGGAGCCGAGGATACTCGTGCGACTTAAGTGAATCGTTAAGCGTGAAAGCGAACATTAGGGTCTAATTGGTTAAAGTATAGATTCTTAAGCGACTTTGGTTTAATTCCAACTTATATATTGTTTATAGTTTACCAGACTCATCCCATGACTTTTACCACCCCCAGTCGCTCAGGCAAGTTTTCTACCCGTTATACTGTTGTTGTGATGTATATATGTATATGCATTATCTTGTGATAGATGCATGATGGTTAATTAGCAAATCTTGCGATATATTGGAGCATGCTGATATGGTTTATATGCATGTTTGTTTCGTAATCTTGATATCTATCTGTTGATTCCAATACTTATAATTGCATAATAACTATGCTAAAGATAAGCAGTAGTTGCGTATACCCTTAGTATAGGGGACCCAAAGGCGAACATTTTCTAAAACCGGGAGTCGATGTTCCCGAGTATATTATATATATTTATATATATATAGATATAGTTTTCAAAACTATTGATCGAATAAGGTTTATTCGATAACTTTATTTTTATTTAATGAATATTATCTTGAATATTCATTCGAGGACTTATGACTCTGTTTATTCTATTTAATGAATATTATCTTGAATATTCATTCGAGGACTTATGACTCTGTTTATTCTATTTAATGAATATTATTTTGAATATTCATTCGAGGACTTATGACTCCGCTTATTTACTAAATAATATTCTTTATTTTAATAAAGAATAATGTTTCGATAATCAAACTTATTTTCGATTATTCAAATAAAGATCGTACTTCGTATAAGTATACCTTTGGTTATTTATTATTCATTTCAAGTATGAGTTTTAAAACATCTACTTCAAATTATTTATATAGAGATTATCCTTATGGGAATATTATTTAAATAATAATATTCAGATATTTTCTAATATATCGGGACTGATTTATTTCATTAAATCAGCATTACTCCAAACATTCTTAAAAATGTTTTCGAGTCTTCAAAATGATTTTAAAAGTTAGAGCGGATCCCAAAACTCATTTTTATATTTAAGATCTTCCTTTCAAAGGGGATTTAAATACTCGCTCAAAACCTGAGGGATCCAGCTCTGTGGTGTATTTTATATTCACAACGAGGTTGCTGTTTTGATAAATAAATTGATTACTTACCCAACGTTCGGGAACTAAGTCCATCTATTGAGTCGGCATAAGCAACATGGGCTCAGTGCGCGTCCATGAAAGCGTAAGAGGCTCAGTGGGAGTCCATCAAATGCGTAAGTGGCTGAGCGGCAGTCCAGCATAAGGTCCTATTGCGGCCAGGGTAATGACCAGTGGGGAATTCGTCCATCTACTAGTAGAAAAGGTTACTTATTGGTATCTTTGCCTGATCAACAAGATATCAGGTTTATGCCAAGGTTTTCTCCTTTCCAAATTCATTGGATATTGCAACTCTGTTTATAATTTTCATAACAGAGGTTTTCAAGGAGTGTATGAAATGTATATATATATGTGTATATATATATCGGGACTTAATGAAGTATCTCGTAACTTCATTATTTATTATGATATTTCAAAGATTGAATTTATCCAATTCTTTTCTTGTAGTCTCATCTATGTGATGAACTTTTAAAACTGATTATACCTTGAACGGTGGTAGTTCAAGTAGTATTCGGAAAGATATAAGTATATTGGAGTATCTTGTAACTTCATCTTTCCAACTTATATCTAGTTAATGATTATCTTATGCATGACAACGATTTTCACAAAAACGTTGAGACAAGGTTAGATATATGAGATCACCTTGTAACGATATTTTTATACAGTTATAAACTGGAACTCTGTGTTTATTATGCATGGAAGAGGACTTCCAAGATTTTGAAAAGTATATGTACATATATACTGAATATTTTGCGACTTGGTCGCGTTAAGATGTCAAACTAGGTTCATTTCTTCTTGACCAAGACTTTCATGAGTATTATGAGAATGCTCATATATTGTAAATTATTATACGTATTATTTTGGTGGACTTGTTGCTCACCCTTGCTTTCTTCTTTCATCATACAATAACAGATATAATAGATGAACATGACCAAGCTTCCAATTTGTAAGCGGTTAGGAAACGTTCCGTAGTTTTCTGGAAGCGTTGTTGCCGTCGTAGCTGAGGTAGGAATTACCAATAGGCTAGGCTTTCAACTTTTGATGTACCAGACTTATGTATATTTATGAATTGTAATAATGGCAAAGAATATGCAAATTTATTCAGAAACCCTTTTGAGGTGTAATGACTTATAATTGTGGAATAAAATGGCTTGTGTTATTTTTGGTATTCATCTCTGAGACTATAACTTGTAGTGTGTGTGTGTATTGTGGGGTCACAGTACGCAGTAGTTGGTTGATTATTAAGATTAAGTATTATTAAGGGAAATGGAACTCGTGACAACCCGGATCCCTGACCCCAGATTTGGGGGTGTTATATGTAACAACTACCATAAACCCTGAGGGGAGTGAACAGGGTGTGAGTGGTGAGGGGAGGGGTGAACATCAAGAAACCCCCCAGGATAAGGTAGGAGAGGTGAGTGGTACCCCAGCTAGCCGAGCCACAGTTTCTCAAAAGACTGTGGTGGTTGAAAATGATTCAAACTCATCCCTAGTTGCATCCTCCTAAAAGGGTGCAGCTATTGAAAATAGTCCCCAGCCAGGGACACAGAACAAAAGAGGGAGGGACACTGAAGCCACACACTCACCTGTAAAATCCTTTACAAGAAGAAAGAAGGTCAAAACCTTAATTTCCACACAGGGTGCATACACTGCTCAGATACACCCACCTGTATCTATGCCTTCTCAAATTCAGCTTGATGTGACTCCAACAAATGTGGAGTCACAGCCCCATTCTCTCAAAATTGACACACATCAATCACCAAATTCTCCATCACCATCTCTGGATGTGGACATGATATTCACATCAATTCCTGATTCTCCCTCTTTACAACTCAGGGAGGAGCCCCACTCAAATACTGGTGATCATCATCTTTTAGATGATTTGTTGGATCATCAGCCAATTCTTTCAGACTTAGTTGAAGAATCTGTGTCACCTAAATTAAAATCAATCCACACAGATTCAACAATTATGTCACTTTCAATTTCTACTTCTTTTCCTTCTTCAACAGATATTCCTCATCCGTTGACAAGTGGTTGTTCTTCGACGGATAAGCTTAACAACAGTTATCCGTTGATACCATCAGTTCCTACTTCAACGGATACTCCCTATCCGTTGATAGTCTCTCCATAAATAACTGAATCAATTCCAAGTGTAGAAGACATGGTTACTGTACAATCACTTCTAGGATTGAGGGAAGGGAGTGAAAATTTGAGTGAGAGGCTGGGTTGCTCCCAGGTAAAAGGAGAGCTTGAGAGTCTAAATATGCATGCTATTTCTTCCAGCGTGGCAAAAGAAAGTGAGAGGAGTGTCACCTTAGTAGGTGAAGGTGAGGGTGTGACGAGTGTGAGCCAGGGGGAGCCCCTGATGCAAGAAAAGAGAGAAATTGAGAGAAAAGCAGGTACATAAGGTATAAGGGTGGATCCAGCCATTACTAATGAGTCAATGATTGTGGATGATGCTGAAAAGGAAAGATAATTTCAGCAACATTACAAAGCTGTAATTGATAACATTTCCTTGGATGCTGACACTTTTACTCATCCTGTATCAGCCTCTCAATTGTTGGCTACTCAGGGCAATGATGAGGTAGAAAAGACTTTAAATCTAGTACATACTTCAGAATCACTACAAAGGGATAAAGCTGCTGTCAACTTGATGCCTTCTACAGCTGGTGAGCCATCTGAAGAATTTGGAGTAAATTCTAATGATGATGAATCTGTTTCATTTGATGGAAGCATGAACTTAGGGGGAGATGAAGGCCCAAGTTCTATTCCAGATTTACCTGAATGGGCATTGACAAAGGAGTCAACGCCAGGACAATTCAATGTATCCTTATTCAAACAAATCATGTCTATCCAAAAAGCCATTCTGAACACCTCCAATGCTGGTACCAAGGCTCTTCTTCAAGCCCACCTAGATTCTCTACATCTCATGAAGCTACAACAATTAAGACAGAATCTGAGTGTGGATGAACTCAAGAAGGATATAGCTGACTTGTAGTCCTACAATTCTGAGAAGCTGGATTTAGTCATGCCCTATGGTACCATGCAGGACTTGTTACTGAGACTGAGAAGAGAATCAGATGCTGAAAGAGGCTGGCCAAGTTGGAGGACAGAGTTCAAGTCATTGAAAACTCTGTGGTCACCATTCTTCAAAATCAACAGTCTCAAACAAGTTTTCTAATACAACTGGCTAAAGCACAAGGCTTGACTCCTCTCCTTGATGATAACAAAAAGGGGGAGAATAAAGTGGAAGGGGAGGGGAGCCATCTACAAACATTCAAATAGCCAAAGTGCTAGTTCCTGCCATCACTACTTCTCCAACACTTCAAATCAAAGGAAATCTTGATGGAATTGATCTAATCCAGCTAGCAGCAGCTGAGATGAAGGTGAAGGAGCAAAGGAGAAAAATTGATGAAAGGATGCAACAGGTGTTTGGCTCTACAACTTCAAAATCATTATCAGTGAAATATAGCACAAAGGTTGAGCCAATCATTATGGAGCACAAGCCAGTAAGGAGGAATAAGGTTGGAGAAACTTCTTTCAGGAATTTGAAACCCATGGTACTCAAGCCATCCACCAGATGCAACAGGGACTCTACAAAGAACCCTCTAAACTTTAGTCAACCAAAAGAAGTGGATTTTCCTCTTCCAAAACATGATGAAGACAAAGTTTTGGGTGGTAGCATCATAAAGCACAAAGAGACCAATGATGTAGTGGAAAGAATGAATATGACTATCACTTATAGAGAGGGAAAGAGTATCTGTGTGATGCAAGGACATCCGAAATTCTCAAAAGCCAAGAGGGAAGAAATCATGAGGTTAAAGGAAGAAGCTAAAAAGCTGAAGGCTGACAAAAGAGCACAAGCAAAGCTTGAAAAATAGCTAAAGTCAAGTCAGACTGAAGAAAAGAAGAAGATTGAAGACAAGAGTGAAGAAGACAAGATTGAAAGCAGAAATATGGATATGGGGAATGTGGTTAGTGAGAGTGTGGAGGAAAGAAAGGAATGGCAGAAAGGGAACAGAAAGAAGGCCAATGCAAAAAGGAAGAGTGGAGATGACACTGTGGAAACCCAATCAAAATTTAAACCACTACCTTCCATTCCTAAACCTTTTATTGCTGATCCTAGTATAAATTTTCATGGTGAACCAATCATCCCTACAGAGGAACCTATTGATTGGGACACCATCAACTTGCCTACCTTCCTAACTACCTCTCCACCACCAAAGAAACTGAAAAGAAAATCCAAATCGACACCTCCCCCAACCTCAAGTAAATTCACTCAGAAATATAAACCTAAGCCTAAGCCACAAGCCTCAAAGGATGATTATGTTCACATTTGTGACATAAAAGAGTTTACAAATATTGAACTCTATCTGGATGAGCTGGAGGAAGTAAGGGGAATAAGTGCATACAAACAGCTCCCAGAAAGGCTAGTGTTCAAGTATAAAGGAAGTGAGGAAAGGACTTGGCCTCTTCAAAGAATTCTGAATGAAGGCTATTCTACCTTGGTTAGAGTCAACTCAGCTATCAAGAGGGATTCTGGCTTTACTAGGACTGCCAAAACTGAGATTCTCAACAAGATTGCCAGCATAAGGAAAACTTGGTGGGAGTCTAATTCCTTGCCTAGAACATTACTCATACCTGAGCATGGAATTACAATTCATAAATCACCTCAATGGTTGATGGAGTTCAGAGACAATAAAGGAGTCAGAAGATTTTTCAGACTTGAAGACCATCTTAAAATTGCCAGTAATGAAACTCTCAAGGACATGCAATCTAAGTTGGACATCAGTGAAGAAGATGAAGCTGAATTCTATAGACAACTCTAACTCCAAGTAGAGGAAATTGACAGGAGGCTAGGGAAGAAAATAAGGGATCAAAGGAAAAGAAAATAATTTACTCATCCTAAAGGAGCATCCTTGGAAACAATGTAATTCTTCAATTCTATCTCAGTACATACACTTTTGCAGCACTTTTGAATTTCTACTTGATTTCAGTTCATATATTTGTTAAGTGTTTTTTATCATCAAGTTAAACCCAAATTTATGCCTACAATTCTAGTAGACATAAATAGGGGGAGATTGTTAGGAATATGTGTATTAGTTTGATGATAAGTTAAACAAAACACTTAAGTAGAAATCTAGTGTTTGTAGCCTTAACGGATAAGACCATTCTGGCTATCCGTTGATGGAGTAGCTTTACTTAGAAATAAGTTTAGTATTGTAGCACATTTCAGTTTCTGTATTTAAGTTATGATTCTTAGATATTGTGGGAAATTATAAGTCAATGGCTTTTTTAGGCCCAATTCCATACATTTTTGTTGAGGCAATTCTGACTTGTTTCTCGGCAACTGATCTAGCTCCTGAAATATATGTTGACTACTAGTGGATATGCAAATAGGAGGGCTAATTATAAATATTTCATGCCTTGTAATTTTGTATAAATGAAGTAGTATCAACTGATAAAATTAAAGGCCTTCAACGGATGAGAAACAAAGCTTCAACGGATGTCTCTAAAGCTTCAATGGATAACATCCATCAACGGATGAGTGCATCAACGGATAAAGCTTCAACTGCTAATGCTTCAACGGATAAAGCTTCAACTGATAAAGCATCAACGGATGAGTGCATCAATGGATAAAGCCATCAACGGATGAAAGCTTCAACGGATGCTCTGTTCAATAGCAGTTGACGGTGACAATTTATAAGCTGACAGAGGCACATGGGTTGACAGAGACAATTAGAATGAGGTAGCCTCTTGGAGGAATCAAGAAAATGCAGCATTTCCATTCTGGTGCAAACAAGGAAGTATTCAAAGATTCACAGATTATCCAAGATTGCATTGGATAGAGAAATGAAGAAGAAACATGTGAAGAACCTTTTTAATTGTATTTGTACTTTTGTCTTCACTTGTAAAACTTGGTGATATATAAACCAAGTTGCAGCTAGTAATTAGTGTGTGAATTTTTCCAGAGCTGTTTAGAAAATTCCTGAGAGAAAATCATCTAGTTTGTACTAGGACGCAGCTTTGATCAATTCTTTGAATCACAGATTTTCTGAAATACACATCTCTGGTGGAACAACTAATCCACCAGAAAAGTTTTTGAAGCCTTTGTGTTCTTTACATTTGTGTCTTGAATATATATCTGTCTGCACCTGCTCAAAGCAATTCACACACAACTGTTCATCAAAACACTTAGCCTTTGAAACTGCTCAAAACTTGAAAAAGTTTTGAGATTTACATTCAACCCCCCTTCTGTAAATCTCATTGTTAGTTCCTTGGGAATAACAAGATTATTAGTTATGTAGATACAAACTAGTTGAGGAATATTATTTTAAATAAACCCTTTAGAGAGTAAACTCATTCGAGTTATGATTAATATCAATTATCATTTAATTAATTATAGACTATTATTTAATTAATTATTATTTATTAAAGGATTATTATTGATTTAAAAATCATAGATCCTGATATAAAACATACTTTCTGATTTAGAAGTATCATTCGAATAATTTCAGATCATCGGTGAATATTATCCCGACTTATTAATATTTTGAATATAGTTTCAAGGAGAAACTTTTCCCCTTATTGTTTATATGTTGACAACGGTCAACTCACATCCTTAGTACTTCCTCCGAAACTTTCAGAAGTACATATATATATATCTATATATATATATATATACAGTAAAGATATGCTTATCAACAAGCAAAACGCTTGGAGGAACTTCGATGTGGTTCGAGTTCTCAAGACATGATAGGATTTCCTAAAGGACAAGGGAGAGGTAGAATCCAAGTACTTCGTGTATTGGATAGGCTACTGGTACCGTAGAAGACGGTACAATATGTACCTATGGACCTGCGAAGTGTGTGTATACCCGAAATGAGGACACATAGCCCGTATGTGGCCAGGGTGATACCCAAGAGATGACGGTTTCGTCCTTCTACTAGTAGAAAAGGTTACTATTTCCGTAGTACGACTGATCATCGTATGCGGTGGCTCGAGTGAATGTCCAAATTCTTCCAATTGGAATTGAGATGCAATACCGTAACCCAAGCCTAGGTGCTGGGATTACTATCAAGGTATTCGCAGGTTATAAAAACCCCCTTAAAGAATTATTTTCGTAAGAAGGTGTGTAACACCAAGGAAAACTATTTTCGAATAAAATATATATATAATATATGATGTTATCATACAGTCATTTTCATACTGTACATTATTATGTTGAGCATTATAGCTCACACTTGTTTTCTTAAATTGACACAACACAATAGTGAATCAAGATACCTGCCATGAGAACCACAGCCAGGAAACAGGTAGGAAATGGCCAACTGTTCCGTAGATTGTTTGGTGCTGTACCTCAGGTAGTCAGAATAAGCTGGATTAGTTTTCAGTTGTTTATAGTTCGGCTTATTTATAAGTATGGTTTATGTAAGATAAGAAACAAGAAACGTATATTTGGCCGGCGGACTAACCTTACCTAAAGGTCACTCCCCGGTAAGACTAATTATATTTGGGTTGTAATAAAATTACTCTAGTGATGATGGTTCGTTTCCAAGATAATAACCTGTAAGTGTGTATGATAAGGGTGGGGTCGTGAAGCGTGAGTATTTACATATTGTAGTGTGAGTTGTGTGAGTTTAGATGGCGTGGCTTCCGAGACTCCTGACCCCGGGTTTTGGGGCGCCACAGTTTGCATCAGGTCATTTTTATTAACATATTTTTACTGATTATATGAGTATTAGGTGAATATAAATAAATGTGAACATGTATATACATTTAAATATGTATTTAAATATGTAGTATGGTATACATAAGCTGATTTTATATAACCACTATTTTAATGTCTAAAAGGACCAGCACAGTATATAACACAGAACACTAAAACCCTGATTTGTGTTTAATGTATAGGTGGACACTATCAAGGCATGCAATGAATACAATGCATAAGAAATGTATTGTTGCGGGTTTCAAAAAATTTAAGATGTATAAGAAATGTATAAGCTGGAACTGGGACAAGCTCCAAAATGGGTAAATGCAATTGAACCCTGTGCAAGTGATACAAAGACTACAATAATATTATGAGTCAAGCATGGTTAAATTTCTTTAGCAGGAGAAAATTTAATAGTTAATTGAAAAATGAAGAATGATGCAGGTGATATAATTCATCCCTCTATCTCTTTGTATTGGTAATTACCAATTGATATCTTATATATTTTTATCTTTGTATCTCATTCTTTTCATTGGTTTTCAAGTTGAAAGAGAATAGCAAGAATGAGCTTGAGGATGATCAAGTAGAGGACTCAAGTGAAGAGCAAGCTGAAAATTTGGCTGTCGAATATGCTACTACATCCAAATCATGCAAAAAATTGTTTTTGCTGAATAATTAATTAAACATGAAAGTAAAGGTCCTACAGCAAAGTGCATGATTAAGACAAATCCTGAAAGTGAGACCAATTTAGCGAATCATAAATCTTCGTGCAGAAAAGAGAGGATATTGGTTAACGCAACACTGAAGCTTCTTTACTCTAAATTAATAGTCTTGAAAATAGTTACAAATATAATATATCTCAATACAGTGTACCGGAAGTGCATGACGCAGTTGTTTGTGAAGAGGAACAAATTATTACTAACAAACCCATCTACAGAAAATTGGTAACTCTTAATGCAACATGTATGATCATTTGCAAACTGTATATTATATAAAAAGTATTATCGATGTTGCTAATCTTGAAGCATCAAGTATAATTATTTGAATACTGTCATTGAATTTTTTTACATAAATTATTAATATTGTAAAAATATATTTGGGAAGTTACAATATGCAAACTGCAGCAACTTTGTGACCCCAGATTAGTAAATTCCTCATTTTCATTTTTTATTTACGGTTTTTCTTATGATTATGCTTGATTGTAAGTTGCACTTGATTCAGATTGACATTAATGATCATGTTTGAGCTTTGCTACCATTTTTCTAACTTCCTCTCGATTTTAGTCAAAGAAAGAGGTGGATGTGAATGGTGACCTGAACTGGGAGTTTATATTTTATACTCAATCACTTGACAACATAGAGAAGTTTTTATAAAATTTGAATATAATTAATGAATATGCCTTTCTAAAACCTTCTGATTACTATGTTGAATTGGTTAAAACTGGCAATCAGATGGAGAAGATTAGGCGAGGGCTTTTGCAGAGAAAAGAAGATGTCAGAGAGAACTAAAAGATGTCAAAAGATATCCAGGCTCAGAAACTTAGAGAGAGGGCCAATGACAAAAAGAACGAGATTGTATATGTTAATGAGTGGAGAAAGAAGAGGCAACAAAGTGGGTTTATTGGAAATGTAACGAATATTTATTTAGGCTTTCATTTGTGGATGAAAATACATTTGAAAGTTCAAATAAAAAGAGACCAGGGGTGCATCCTGGTGATCATTCTGGAAGCGCAATTTGCTGGTTAGGGTAAACTGGGAGCACTCAAAGAGTCGTAGTATTGATTTAGAGGCAGAAAAGGTAAGAAGCAATATACAGTTGAGACAACAATTGATTCACGGGACTTCAGTAAAGATTTTTCTAGATATTTTTGGAAGAACAAAAAGTTGTAGCTAGAAAGTACAAGTATTTAGCTTCTCTGACAGTATAGTAGGAAACAATGCGAGCATGATAAAAAGACCATCCTCCTTATAAACACAAATAGAAATAGGTGAAGACTGTAGCTGAAGAAGAGGACGTGTAAATTTGCTTCACCGTTCTATATACAGTTTGTGCTACTTATGTTGAGCACTTTGTACTTTGTTTTTCAGTTTTGCAGTTGTTGCGTCTGCTTATCTTCCCTCATATCATACCTTTTATTTAGGTAGAAGTTGTGGTATTTGGATTTATAAAGGTTATACTTTTTTTTGGCAATGTTACATTTACTAATGTTAACTCTTTGGATATTTTTGGTTTAACTATCGGGAAAAGATCAATTTTCTATCTTTATTGTATCATTATTGTTTATTGCATATATGTGATAAATTTGTATAAGATTATTCCACAATGAATCAAAAACTATAATATTGTGATAATTAGGTTGAATTATGAAATTTTAGATCAGATAAATTTAAATAACTGAATCAATTTAATATTGTAATTTCTTACAAAATTTATTAAAATTAATAAAAAGGGAAACAGGGTTGGTGATCCATTTAATATCTAGACTAATAATTTTTTAAGTCACTTTAAAATAATATAATATATTAGTTTCATATAACTAAACGTAAAAAGATAAGAAAACAAGAAGAATATCTATGAAGTACAAAAATAAAATTACAATCCTAAAAATACAGTTTATTATTTTTCTAAAAATATAAATATAAAACTGCTAATCAAAAAATAAGTTGTATGAACAATATAAAATATGCTGCTTTCAAAAACTTTTCATTCTTTAAGGTAAAATATTTTGTTTTTCTTAATCCTAAATGAAACAATTTATGCACATTTTTTTAATATTTTCTCTAAAGGTATTTTATATTAATTAACATATATCTAACATGTAACTTATGTTCAACTATACATTTATATTATATTAGATTATGTAAAATATTATTATTCTTGAACACTATATTTTATAATAATTTTTTAGATCTCATTTCATTCTAAATGTAATTAATAAAATTAAATCAACAGGAATTTTAATATTTTACTAAATATTATGTGTTGTACAAAAAAAAGTAATCTAATTATTGTACAATATACTATTTATACTTGATAATATGATCAAATTGGATTTTTTATTATAAGAATTTTTTGATAATTTAGTTACATATTTAATTTAAATTATTCGTTCTCAAAATAATTTCCATCAAAATATTCACTAACACAATATTCTTCGATGTATCTTATATAAAATGCGAGACGGCGCCTTGAGGCGACGTCGAGAGACGCTTCGTAACATAATTAAATTGAGCTTAATTGAAGTGAAAATAAATTACAAATTCGCCAAAATCATCTTTTAGAATAATTTTGAATCATATCATATTTAAAATTTCATTATGCATATTATATATTTAGGGCTGTAATTCGAGCCGAGCTTTTTTGAGCTCGACTCGAACTCGACTCGATTAACTCGGCTCGACTCGAACTCGTTATCGAGCTCGAGCTCGAACAAGATTTTAGGATCGATTAAAAACTCGAGCCGAGCCGAGTTTTTTTGAACTCGACTCGAGCTCGACTCGATAAACTCGAACTCGAACTCGACTCGACTCGAACTCGAACTCGAACTCGGTTAATTTTTTTATATTTTATTAATATTTTTATTTTTTATATATGTTATTACTTATGTTATTAATATTACTTATGTTTTTCTATATTTTTATTTTTTCCATTAATATAACTTGATGCTATTTTTATTTGTTATTTACATGATTAATGATATTTTATTTTACTTATATTATTAATATGACTTATGTCTTTCTATATTTGTTATTTACATGATTGATAATTTTTTCTGGATATGTATATATATTTTGATATTGGTAGTCCTTTTATCACTTTGTGTATATTTGAGGGGACCCCTTACATACTTTTATTTGTTTGAAAATGTTTGCATTTGTTTTTTTTTTCAATCGGTTGCTTCAAATTTCAGATGCATTCCTATATATTGTCCCTTTTTCTACCCAAGGGTGTTTTTTTGGTCAACCTTAATAAAGATTATTTAATTTAGATATTTTTTTATTTTTTCTCAATATATATGTAATTGTCGTATTCCATTATACATATAAATTATAAAATATTTTAGCTACCGACATTATAAAACCTTCTTTATTGCCATTGTACACAAAATAGGGCAAATATGATTATCAAAAAAATATTTTAATTTCATTCTAGCGTATCATTTATAAATACTTGTTGACTCAGATTTTTTGTTATACTAATTTTTTTAAGTAAAAATTTCTGGTCACATTTTTAGTCTATCAATTTTTCATGTAACATTTATTTTGTTTCAGAACTAATTTTGTTTTGAACTGAATTAGATTTGTATTGCATCAATTATTAATATTTTATAGAAAAATAAGAATTTATTAATTTGAAAGAGTAAAACAAAAAGGAATCAAGTTGGAGTTGAAGCAAGTAAAATTGTTATCGAGTTTCGTTTGATTTTATTTTAAAATAAAAGTACAGTTACAAATTTTACATCAAATAATCTATTCAATATAGGGTTTCTATATTTTTTTTGTTTAAATCATGAATCTATAGAATATTCCTTTATTTTAGATTCAAAAGTTATCATTTATTTCAAAATTTAACGGTCTTTTATAGTAATAATGTATTACTACTATATTGATATTTTATTATAAATTTGATTCATACTTTTGATAGTTGTCTAAATTCTAATTGAGATGTCAACTAATTAGATCTAAATTTATAATTTAGTGATAATTTAATAGGTATATTATACAACTATGATATAAATTACACCAAAAAAAGTTTTATTATGATGTATTACTATTAATTAATTTATTATTTTTATAATTGTTATTTATTAATGATTTAATTTCTATTGCGTACTTTTGTTTTAAAAAAGATAAAAATTACTTTTCTCCCTCGAGTCCCGACAATAATAAAATTATCATTTTACTTTATTTATCATATATATAAGATATAAAATATACAATATAGAAAAATAAGTATATTTTTAAGAAATATGAAGATAGAGTTAAACAAAATTAATAAAATGGATTATTTGAAAAATTATACTAACAAATGTGTTGTTTTTTGTTTTCTAGTTTATACATGTATTTGAATATGTTGTTAGATTTACCTCAGAACACATGTATGTTATTTTGAACATTTATTTATTGTTATTAATAGTGAAACTAATGTTTTTAAATTATAAGTCAAAATTTCAAAAAAGAAATATTTTTACGAAGGTAAAAATAAAACTCGAATAACTCGATAAGAACCCGATAACTCGAAAACATTTTAAAAACTCGATAAACTCGTAGGCTCGATAAACTCGATAAGGACTCGATAACTCGAAAATATGTGAAAAACTCGATAAACTCGAAAACTCGTTAAACTCGAAAACTCGTTAAAAAACTCGTTAAGTTCGAAAACTCGCGAACTGCTCGAACTCGGCCCGTGTATTACCCGAGCCGAGCTTGAACACACAATTCAGGCTCGATTATTTTCAGGCTCGACTCGACTCGATAACAAAAAGCTCGAACTCGACTACAAAAAACTCGAACTTGGCTCAACTCGACTCGAATTACAGCCCTATATATATTTACAAAATTTTATGGTGGAGTATTATGAGCCACTGTGAGTGAAATATGCTGGGAAACATTATGGTATTATAAGAATTATATTTTATTATGAATATATATTTCCCATTTTATTAAAATATTCAATAATTATTTAACTACATTACATTTAATCATTTTTTTAATACTATGAAATAAATGACGTGTTCAAATAATATTTTCTTAAAATTAATTCACTCGATTATTTTTTGTCGTAATCAAACTTTTTCCCACTATTAATAATTTTTTTAAGATTAGATGCAAGACTTTAAATAATGTTTAACTATATAATTTTATATACACTAAAAAAATCAATAACTTAGTATAATACTATATTTATACTTATTTGTGCATCGTCAAACAAATTACAGTATGTTCTTTTAATGATTTTTTTATTTTATAAAAATTTGAATGTAATATCGTGTAATTTTAGAATTTTTTTTGTCAGAAAGAATTTTTAATTTGTTTTCTTTTTAAAACCAATTTAATTTAATTTTAAATTTAATTTAATTTCTTTTCGGTGAATATAAATAATATTAGTATCTAATTTAATTTTTTTTACATATGTCAATATTTAACATTACAAGTATTTGAATAATATTGAAAAATGGATAAAAAACTTTTAAAATTAAAAAAAATATTTTAAAAAAAATAATATATCAGAAGAGATTCTGTGTGCGAATCATGGGCAAGATTACTAGTAATTATAAGTTGATAAATTTAATATTAGTAACGACGTGTTTTTTCTCAACTTATTTTTTATTTTTCACCTTTTTATTAATTTTAGTTTTATAATATATTTTTAAAATATTAATCTAACTTAAAAATATAAGAATTAAGATAATTATATTTAAAAATTATTTATTTTAGTACATTTAAATAAAAAAATTCTGACTTATAAGTAAAATTATCTAAACACCTATCTATACTATATTATAATACACGAAATATTAAAAGTTTGGTAGTCGGTCGATACGTACTTGCTGAATTTACTTAATTACCCTTTTTATTATTCTAATTCTAATTGGTAGGTAACTCAATTTTAATTCTAATTAAAATTAAAGTCAACGTCCTCTAATAATTTAAAATCTATTTCATATCGAACTTTGTATCATTATAATGGATATCAAAGTCAACTTCTTTTACCAATTTATTTTATTATTTATATTGAGTTTAACATTATTCTAATTGATATATCGGGTCGGCCGAAATAGATTTAAGTAAACTAAATATCATTAGTTGATATTATGCGCCTCGATTTAAGACAAAATAATAAATACTAATGATCAGGCTAAAAAAATATATTTTTTGAAAGGCTATATCATTAGAAACAGAAGGTCTCAATTATAGCAGAGACATATATTTATACTTCTATACTATATTATAATAGACGAAATATTAAAAATTTGGTAGTCGGTCGGTCGGTACTTGCTGAATTTACATAATTACCCATATTTTATTATTTTATTAAAGTCAACTTCCTCGCACAATTTAAATTCTATATTTCATATCGAACTTTATATCATTGTAATTGATATTAAAGTCAATTTCTTTTATCAATTTATATTCTTATTTATATTGAGTTCAACATTATTATAATTGATATTTCGGCTGAAATAAATTTAAGCAAACTAAATATAATTAGTTGATATTATGTGCCTCGAGTTAAGACAAAATAATAAATACTATTGATTCGGCTAAAAACATATTATATACCATTAAACTAGAATAAACAAATTAATATATATTATTCATCCATGATAGAAAGTTTGTTATACAATTGATCCAAACTAACACAAAATTTAAAATTAAAATCAAAATATAATTTGACCAACAGGAACAAAATCATATATACTAATTGTTTGGGCTAACATAAAATTATCTAATTGATCCGGACTTAAAAAAATTAAAATTAAACTAAATATAATTAGTTGGATTTAGTCGTAGTAATGGGCATCAGGATAAAATAAAATACTGTAAATCACCAACCCGGGATAAATCAAATTATTATTGTCTTTTTTAAATAGCTTTTATAGTTAATCAATTTAGCAATTATTTTGCCAGAATAGTATTTTTTTAATATTCCAAACATAGTGAAAATATTGTATTTTTTTATACGTGTATTAATCTAATTATTATGAAGTCATATCATTTAAAATTTAAAATGAGCATATTTAATAATAAATTCAAAATAATTTTTTAAAAATTATATATCATACTAAAAAAAATGTGCAATCCGTGTATCGCACGGGTTTTTAAGCTAGTATAACTTATAAGCATTCATCAACTTATCATGTTAGGTCCAAAAGGTAGATACATAGTGTTAGGTAATGAATTACACACAGAGGGGGGTGAATGTATTTTTGTATTTTTATGCTTTTCTTGAATCTATTATGGTTTGAACAAAGTAAATCAAATCTTGTAGTAAGATGTGTTAACACAGAAATTAAACATGCAACTATGAATAACACAGATCTTTCAAAACTCACTTAATTTTATATTAAAATTAAGAAAGTTTGCTACAAAATTTCTAGGCTCTTTGTTGATAAAGAGCTTAGCTCCTTTCTTGAGAGAATACAAGATTTTCTTATCTAAAATTGTTACAACTAACAAAGGACCAGTGTTAACTTTATATGATAGTTAACTATGGGTTTACACAGTGTACAATAAGAGATGCTATTAACTTTAGTAAACTGTCACTAGTCATTCCATTTTAAAAAAAGTGTATCTTCCATTTCTGGCTTAGCATATCTTTGCATAATATGTTAACTTTGATCTTCCTTTGTCAGTTAATCTTCACCCTTGATCTTGCACACTCTTCAAGCAGGTTTTTGTACACTTGTCAATCCAGCTGGTTGGATTGTTTGTTGATTGTTAATCTTGGATATTGAACTGGTCTGCAATTTGTACTTTGAAATTTTACCTCGAGATCTCCAGTTAGGCATATAGAGAACTTAATATCTCGATAAGTATAATGTCTTATCAAGATCTCTAATACTCCGTAGGTGATTTGACTTGTAGTGGTCTATGAGTTCTCTATAAGAGAATTTAGCTTGTCGAGATCTCTTCATTTCATGTCTTCACTTTGGCTTATTGATATCTCTGAGTTCTCTAGTGACTTGTTGATTTGTCGATAACTCAGAGTTCTCTAGTCAAATTTGACTTGTCGATAACTCAGAGTTCTCTAGTGAATTTAGACTTGTCGATATCTCAGAGTTCTCTAGTGAAATTTGACTTGTCGATAACTCAGAGTTTTCTAGTGATATTTGACTTGTCGATAACTCTGAGTTCTCTAGTGAAGAAATGACTTGTCTATATCTCCAATCTTCATGTCTTCAATTTGGCTTGTCGATATCTCTTAGTTCTCTAGTAGCTTTCCTGAGTTCTCTATAAGTCATTCTAGAGTTCTCGAATGACTTCTCTATAACACTAAATCTATGACTTGTAGAGATCTTGACTTAGAACATTTTTCTCCAAACAGATTTATTCAACTCCAAGCTTCTTCATAATTCTTCTGAGGCATGATCTTCTTGATCTTTTTCCAGATAGAATACTTAGGCTTGATACTGTTTAAACAAAAATACTTCAGTCTGCTCATTTAACATTTTTACAGACTTTAAATGTTACAATACAAAATGCAAACTAAGATTACAATATAACTTACTTAGGGTTGTTAATTTGACTTAGTCTTGTTAAAATATAGGCATGTCTTGCATAACAATCTCCCCAATTTGTGAGAAGATTGCTTAATACAAATTTATGCCTGTTAACAAGACTAACCCCAAGTTATGATGGAAAATAAAATTAATATAGAAGTTGACATAATTACAACAATGTACATTAGATGATTTTGAGTTGGGTAATTACAAGCATTAGACAAAGAATGGAACTTTTGATTCTTCTCTAATGAGGTCCTTTAAATATACAAGAATTTCAAGTTCCTCTATGATTGAAGTCCATGTTAGAGCTTCTATCAGCTTGAGTCTGTCTTGTTTTGGATAACTATCTAACATTTTAATTCTGAATTTTGAAAATGAGCCAGCTTTTACATTCAGAAATCTTCCATCTTTGGGGATTCTGCTCATCCCTTTTGCTTTGAGTTCTTCATATCTTTTGATGTACATTTCAATCTCTTCATCATACTTCCTTTTTTTCTCCTCATATTCTGCTTTACCCCTTGCTCTTCTTTCCTCTCTTGCAATCAACCATTCAGCTAGAACAGATCTCCATGCTCTTGTAACAGTATCCTTATCCTACAACAAACTTATCACTCTCTTGATTTCTGTTGGAGAGAGAGTGTCCATCAAATTTCTGCCAAGAAAAGTGAAGGACCCATCTTGAAAATAGATTCTTGTTAGATATATTTGATAATATCATGGCTAATATGATTTATGTTTAGTTTTCAGATCTTACTTAAACAGGATAAATCAGTACTTACTGGAAGTCAGGACTTAAGGATATCAGTACTTATATTATCAGGAGATAATCATCAGAAGATGGATATCAGAACTTAAGTGCTGAAGGATGTTCAGATAAGGACAGTAGCTGTTTAAAGGAAAGAAGATTGAGATAAACATAAGAAGAGATATGCATGAAGAATGAATTCTATGAAAAATAGAATACTTGGAAGAAAAGATATTTGATTGATATATTTTAGGAAGCGGAATTATATTCCATATCAATTAGCAATTATCTTGTAACTGTGTAGTATATAAACACAGACATAGGGTTTACACTATAAGTGTTATCATATTCAAGAAGATTATTCATTGTAACCCTAGCAGCTCTCGTGATATTTGTTCATCACTGAGAGGTAACAGTTCTATACTGTAACAGAGTTTATTGTTTCAATAAAGTTTGTTTTCTGTTACTTGAGATATTAAAGTTCGATTTGATTGTACTTTACACTGTATTCACCCCCTCTACAGTGTGTGTGACCTAACAAGTGGTATCAGAGCCGATCTGTTAACACACATACAGTTTAAGATCCAAACACAATCATGTCTGACACAGAAACTCCAACTAAGCCTACCAAAATTGAAGAACCACCAAAGACACAAATTTAAAGTCAGTATGAGACCATCAGAGTTCCCATACTGAGACCATCTGAATATCCCATATGAAAGGTAAGGATGACCATGTTCCTGGAAGCAACAGATCCAGAATATCTTGATAGAATCAAGGAAGGGCCTCACAAACCAACCAAGCTCGCTGTTGCAGTTGCAGGTGAAGCAGCAAAGACCGTACCAAAGGAGAAGAGTGATTATACTGCTGAAGATATCGCATCAATTGCTAAGGATGCTAAGGTACGACACTTACTGCATAGTGCCATTGATAATGTGATGTCAAACAGGGTAATTAACTGCAAGACTGCTAAGGAGATATGGGATGCTCTGGAAACAAGGTGTCAGGGAACTGATACAATTAGGAAGAACAGGAAGACAATACTCACTCAAGAGTATGAACACTTTGACTCAAAGGCAAATGAGTCATTGACTGATTTATATGATAGATTTGTCAAACTCTTGAATGATTTGTCATTGGTTGATAAGGAGTATGATCTTGAAGATTCAAACCTTAAATTCCTGTTAGCTCTTCTTGAATGCTGGGATTTGAAGGCAACAATAATAAGAGACAACTACAATTTTGATGAAACAACTCTTGATGAAATTTATGGAATGCTCAAGACTCATGAACTTGAGATGGAACAAAGAAGCAAGGGGAAAGGAGGAAAGTCAAGGACAGTTGCTCTTAAGGCTGAAGAAGAATCCCCCAAGGCAGCTACCTCAAGGAAAGACAAGGGTAAAGCTCTTTTCACAAAGTCTGATACTGAGTCATCAAGTTCTGAAAGTGATGATGACTCAGATTCTGAAAGCTTGCATGAGACTGATGCTGATGAGGAGATGATGAAGCTGTGTGCTCTTATGGTGAAAGGGATCACAAAGATTGCATACAGGAAGTTCAGGAAGGGAAAGAAGTTTTCCAGGAAAGGCACAAGTTCTGATAAGAAGAATTTTAGAAGATCTGAGGGCAGAGGAGGAAAGTCTGATAGAGGAGATTATACCAATGTCAAATGCTATAACTGTGGTGAGAAAGGCCACATATCTCCTGATTGCAAGAAAGTGAAGGGTAACAAAGGCAAGGCTCTTGTCACAAAGAAGAAAAGCTGGACAGACACCTCAGACTCTGAAAGTGAGGAGAACTATGCTTTAATGGCAAATGCTGATAAAGAAAGTGTTGAGAGCAGTACTGAAGCTGCTGAAACAAAGGTACCTCAGACTACTTATGCTTTTCATACTGATGATATTAATGAGTTGAGAAGATATCTTAAAACCATGTTTGTTAGTTATAGAGATCAAACTTTAACATGTGAAAGATTAACTTCTGAAAATCTTGCTTTTAAGAAAAGAAATGATTTCTTAGAAAAAGAGTTAGTTATGTTCCATCAAACTCAGAAGGATAGAGATGATGCTTTTTATGTTAGGGATGAAGTGCTAAAAATGAATGAATCTCTAAAAACTGAGTTAGAAAAGGAAAGAGAGATTATCAGGACTTGGACTAACTCTGGCAGAACAACTCAAAATTTGCTAAGTAGTGAAAATTGGAAAGAGGGCTTAGGTTATGGAGAGGATAAGAATGATAAAGGAACTGTAGAAATTAAGGTTGTTGTTAAGCAAAAGCCAAAGTTAAAACCTGTTAAGTTTGTAACTATAAAGTCTGATAATGAGAAATTAGAAGTTAAAGAGGAATTAACTTCTGACAAACTAAAAAAGGAAAAGACAGCTGAAGTAAACATAGGCTTAATGACTAAGAAGCAGCTTAAGCATAAGCTGAAAGATGTGAAAAATGCAAACAAGGTAAAATCACCTAGGAAAAATAAGAATGGAAAGGAAGGTGTGAATAAAAGCAATAATTATAAGCCTGTTCCTGAAGCTCCTAGGAAAACGTGTCATAACTGTGGAAGTTCTAACCATCTGGCTTCTTTTTGCAGGAAGAATAAGAACATAAACTCCTTACCTTCAAAATCAGGAGTTAAGAGTCAGTCTGTTAGATATAAACCACAAAATCCTTGTTTTTATTGTGGTAGTTTATGGCATTCCATTTATACTTGTAAGGAATATCATAGTTTGTACTATGATTATTATCAAATAAAACCTTCTTTGAAGAAAGTTTCCATTGTTCCTTCTAGTGTAAATTCTGATTCAAAGTCTGATAGTGTAAGTTCTGATAAGAAAAATGTTAACATAAACTCTGATGCTAAATCCTGCAAATGTTAACAAACTTGATAAGGCCAAAGGATCCAAGCAAGTCTGGGTCCTTAAAACTAATCATTAGTGGTCTTTATGATTGCAGGGCAACAGGAAAAATATTCTAGTTCTGGACAGTGGATGTTCAGGACATATGACTGGGAATAAGGCCCTGCTATCAGACTTTGTGGAGAAAGCTGACCCAAGTATTTCTTATGGAGATGGTAACATTGGAAAAACATTGGGATATGGCAATATCAATCTTGGGAATGTCATCATTAAAGAAGTAGCTCTGGTCTCAGGACTTAAACACAATCTGCTGAGTATAAGTCAAATTTGTGACAGAGGTTATCATGTTGATTTCTTTGAAGAACACTGTGAAGTTGTGAGTAAATCTAAAGACAAAGTTGTTCTGAAAGGATACAGGCGTGGTAACATTTATGAAGCTAAGCTTTCAACAAGTACTGATGGTTCTGCAATCCGTCTAATGAGTAGAGCATCAATTGAAGAAATCTGGAATTGGCACAAGAACTCTCTCATTTAAATTTCAACAATATAAATGAACTAGTCAAGAAAGATCTTGTGAGAGGACTGCCAAAGTCAGTATTTGCTCCTGATGGCCTTTGTGATTCTTGTCAGAAGGCCAAACAAAGAAAACCTTCATTCAAGAGCAAGACTGAATCATCAATTCTTGAGCCTTATCATCTACTACATGTTGATCTATTTGGTCCAGTGAATGTCATGTCTATTGCAAAGAAGAAATATGCGTTGGTCATAGTGGATGAGTTCACCAGATACACATGGGTGTATTTTTTGCACACAAAAAGTGAAACTGCATCTATCTTGATTGATCATGTCAAACATCTAGATAAATTGGTCAAAGATTCTGTGAAAACCATAAGGAGTGATAATGGCACTGAGTTCAAGAATTTGATAATGGAAGAGTTCTGCAAAAACCATGGAATTAAGCAGGAATTTTCTGCTCCTGGAACTCCACAGCAAAATGGAGTTGTTGAAAGGAAAAATAGAACTCTCATTGAAGCTGCACGTACAATGCTTGAAGAAGCAAAACTTTCAACCTATTTTTGGGCTGAAGCTGTGCAGACTGCTTGTTTTACTCAAAATGCAACACTCATTAACAAGCAAGGAAAAACACCATATGAGATGGTGAAGAAAAAGAAGCCAAATCTGAAGTACTTTCATGTATTTGGATGCAAGTGTTTTGTTCTCAAGACTCATCCTGAACAGCTATCCAAATTTGATCTAAAAGCTGATGAAGGAATCTTTGTTGGATATCCACTTTCCACAAAAGCCTTCAGAGTCTATAATTTGAGAACAAGAGTGGTCATGGAATCTATCAATGTCTCTTTTGATGACAAGAAGATTACTGGTCTTGAAGATTTTATTGATCATGATCAGCTGAGATTTGAAAATGAAGACTCAAATTCTGATACTGAAAATCCTGACAGTCTAAGTCCTGATACTGTAAACTCTGATGGATTAAACTCTGATGTTATTGAAACTGTGGTGACTACGCCAAAGGAAGATACACCTATGCAGGGGGAGCATACTCAAGAACATATCACATCTCAAGAAGCATCAGAACATACATCTGGCTCTTCAAGTTCTAATCCGTCAAGTTCTGATAAGCCAAGTTCTGATAGTTCTAAAAATCTAAATTCTGAAGAATCCATCTCAGAGAGCATAGTTTCAGGGGGAGCATCAGAAAATGAAAATGAAGACATCATGGATCATGGGGGAGCATCCAGTTCTAGAGAAAACCTTCCATCTGCAAGGAAGTGGACTAAATCACATACACCTGATTTGATAATTGGAAATCCTAATGCAGGTGTCAGAACTAGAACAGGTACTTCAAACGAATGTATTTACAATTCTTTTCTCTCTCATACTGAGCCAAAGAAAGTAGAAGAAGCTCTTCAAGATGCTGATTGGGTGCAAGCAATGCAGGAAGACTTAAATGAATTTGAAAGAAACAAAGTCTGGACCCTAGTGCCAAGACCAAAGAATAGATCTGTTGTTGGTACAAAGTGGGTATTCAGAAACAAAACTGACAGTGATGGCATAATTACAAGGAATAAGGCAAGGCTGGTTGCAAAAGGATATTCTCAACAAGAGGGAATTGATTATGATGAAACATTTGCACCAGTTGCTAGGTTAGAAGCCATAAGGATATTTTTGGCTTATGCTGCTCACAAAAAGTTTACTGTCTTTCAAATGGATGTGAAAAGTGCTTTTCTCAATGGAGAATTGGAGGAGGAAGTATATGTTGAACAACCTCCAGGATTTGTAGATTCCAAACATCCAGATTATGTCTACAGGCTTGATAAAGCACTTTATGGACTTAAGCAAGCTCCTAGAGCATGGTATGAGACTTTAGCTCAGTTTCTTCTGGAAAGTGGATTTAACAGAGGAACTATAGACAAAATACTGTTCTACCTCAACCATGGAAAGGACTTACTTCTGGTCCAGATTTATGTTGATGATATCATTTTTGGGTCTACAAATGACAGACTTTGCAAGAAGTTTGCCAAACTGATGCAGACAAGGTATCAGATGAGTATGATGGGGGAACTTAGCTATTTTCTGGGCCTTCAAGTCAAGCAGAATGAAGAAGGCATTTTTATTTGTCAAACTAAGTACACCAGAAACTTGCTGAAAAAATTTGGAATGCAAGATTGTTCAAGTGCATCCACTCCCATGGCCACTGCAACAAAACTGGATAAGGATACTGGTAAATCAGTAGATATTACTGATCACAGAGGTATGATTGGCTCTCTACTCTATCTAACTGCTAGTAGACCTGATATCATGTATGCTACCTGTCTTTGTGCAAGATTTCAAGCAGATCCAAGAGAACCTCACTTAACAGCTGTGAAAAGAATTTTCAAGTATCTTAAGGGAACAGCTGATCTGGGATTGTGGTATCCCAGAGAATCAAATTTTAAACTAATAGGTTACTCAGATGCAGATTTTGCAGGTTGCAAAATTGACAGGAAAAGCACAAGTGGAAGCTGCCAATTTCTTGGAGGCAGATTGGTTTCTTGGTTTAGCAAGAAACAAAAGTCAATTTCCACATCAACTGCAGAAGCAGAATATATTACTGCAGGAAGCTGTTGTGCACAGATTCTTTGGATGAAGAATCAGTTACTGGATTATGGGTTAACATATTTCAAAATCCCTATTTACTGTGATAATCAAAGTGCTATTGCTATGACAGGTAATCCAGTTCAACACTCTATGACAAAGCACATCAGCATCAGGTACCACTTCATCAGGGAACATGTAGATGAATGTACAGAATTGAAAAAGTACATCCTTCTGGGAGATGTAGAGCCTTGCGTATTGTACCAGGAGTGACTGCATATGAAGAATCACCCACTTCGAAAACAATACTAGGAGTACCATTTGGACCACCATTATCAAAGTTTCCAGTCCTCCAAAGTGTCAGAACTTGTTGGCTTGAGAATACTGAAGGTTGGGTCAATGCATACCTGATTTCACTGTGTGCAAGAAGATCTTGCACAAAATGCAATTCAGACGGAGCTTCAGCATTATCAAGAATTGCAGCATAGTTGTTTGGAACAAATTTAGCTTCATCAATGATTAAATCCTTAGGTGCCATGAAATTAATCGAGATTTATAAGTGCCTGTTAGGTGTTTGATAGAATGTCTATATGAAAAACCAACGTTAGAAGAAGAAAGAGAGTAAAAGCAAATAGAGAGAAAAAGTATGAAAGGAAATAAAAGATTAAAAAATCCTCTCTCTGTCTTACTTATACTTTTGAAAAAAATGTAACCGTTGGACACCTGTCAGACATGCAGTAAAAATGAATAGTTAATGGGCACGAGAAAACAGTAATCATTACTTACCCACTTGCAGTTGTTCAAGGAAAAACCGTTCCACTTACCAATTTATTCCATTAATCAAGGTGAAACAGTTTTAATTCAAAATTGAAACTGTTCCCACTTATTTAATTATTTTTCACTGCAACATCAATATTCTGAAAAAAAAATCGAGTGAAAAGGACCATAATAAATCGGACGAGCAAGTACTGATAAAATAAAATCAGAACTTAAGTTAAAACAGAATTTATATGGTCATCAGAATATGAATATGTATCAGGATTTATCAATGCATTACAAAATATCTCAGAGACAAGATCTTGAAACAAAAACAAATTTCATTAATATATCAAGAGAATACATTCATGAAATTTAAATTACATCAGAACTTTTTACAAGATTGCCCTAAGCTGCTAAACCTAACATCAACAGCCTTTGTCCTAGCTCAAGAAGCAGGGCAAGGCTGATGATGAAGAAAAACAGGAAGAAGAAAATAAATCATTTCTTCTTCCTAATCTCGACAAACAGAATAGCGAGTTGAATGATTCGCTCTTGCTGGCGGAGAGCTTCCAGCCTTTCCTCCTCCAATCGCTCCAGATGGCGATGGTAGTCCATGTAGAAGAACAGGAGGTGGGTGAGTACCTCCTAGGGAACGGAGTCCCATATCTCATCAGGAATGGTAGTAACGTGCCATTCCTGCTGCCAGTCGGCACAGCTCAGCTCCATGTTGAATGTTTCGTAGTTCAAAAACATGTTGTAATTGACCATGGTGTTTTTAATATAAAGATTATGAAGGTGAGTTTGTGATAAAAGATTTGATGGGAAGGCTGATGTGAAGTGGTTGCTTATATAGGCAAGAGAATGCCAGGAGACGTAAAGAAATTAAATGCTTACAGGTAGAATTAATTCTACCTCGTCTCCCCAGACTTGGAAAAAGAAAAACATTCATTGGAAAGAGAAAACATGGTTTAATGCGCACAAGAAGCAAGTAAAAGTTGACTGTTCATGTACGAGTACCACTATCCCTAACTATAGTGACTATTAATCTTCCACTTCAACATATTCTGGTTTAAACTGAGACTGTTGTCAAATTTTATCCACAAATAAGTCAAGTAAAGAATCAGATTGGAATATCAGAACTTAGACTTATATCAGAACTTAACAGTCATCAGAACATAATTTCTTAACTCGAAAAAGGAATGCCTATTTTAGTAAGTCCTCACACAAATTCTGATTTATATTCTTCAGAACTTAATCATCAGAACATGCAATCAGAACTTGTCCTCAGAATTTGTGCACTGTGACACAATGACTGTTCATCTAAAACAACATAGATCACCACAGTGATTTTCATCATTCATATGGAGTGGTTAGTGTGTGCATTAAGCTAAATATCAGACAAGGAGTAAAGTCTGATTCACTTCAGTACATCTTAGAAATAAGGCATAACTAAAACTTTACTAAAAACCTGTCATTATTCTGAAACCTACTATTGAATGAATTCATGTTTGAGTCTACCTCAACTATTTTGTGCTAATTTTGTGCATCTTTTTAAATTCTATTTTACAGTGGCTTCTCAGTGTAAGTGAGTCACGACTGCTTATCAGAATTTATGCTATTATCAGAGTATTTCTCCAGTAATCATAGAGTGTGAAAAGTCATCAAGAAAATATTTTATTTAATTTTCTGATGCATATTACTTAATACCAGCAATGCACTTGGGTCTTTCCTTCCACATTTTTACTCTAGATCTCAAAGGAGTACCTGATTTTTAATCCTTGTTTCTCTTTCTTTTTCTTTTGATAAGTGAGGTTTATCAGCACTTAGTACATTCAACAGATTTACTAGCATCAGAACTTAACAGATGAGTAGCATTATTCTAGTTTGTGACTTAGTAAGAAGATAGACAAAGTAAATTCAACTAAGCTCAATATCAGAATTTGCTTGTGTCAATAGATTTCCACAGAAATAATTATTACTTACATGGGATCCCTTGTTTATTGAAGACTACTAGGTCAGCATCTAGCACAGTTATCCTCATAGGATTGAATAGTTACCTAAACAGACATATCACTATCAGAGTTTAGAAATATTGATCAGACAACAGTCAGTACATAAACATATTTTTCAATTAAGCACAGAATACACAAAGAGATTAAATTCTGTAAATACTGATCATAAAGTCTGATGCAACAGAACAAAACTAAGCAAATTTAGAGAAAGAACCTGAAACCATTCCAAGTTCATTTACCAATCTTGGAGGAATCAGCTCTTCAGGAGTTAATGGCCAGTTTGGGGTATGAACAGAGTTTGGCAAAGCTTGGGCAGTTGAAACGGGCTCATATCAGAAGGGAATGGAGCTTCTTCTTCGACTGCATCACTAAAGCTTTTGGGAACACGTGTTCGAATTTTGATGCCATCCCCATTATGAGTCAGCACATCGGGTATGCCATTATAAACCAAACTTATTTTGATTTTGCAACTGTATTGGGGATAGGATGATAGAGGATAGGAATGTTGTCTACTTTGCTAGATTCTGTCAACTTATATATACTTTTTGTACTGATGAACCTCGACTAACCAGTACCTTAACTCCACATTTCAAAGTTGCAAAACGTTACTTTAATGACCTGGTAAATGCTGACACTAAGAAACAAGTGATTAGACCTTTACAGATTCCTCAGTCTGTAAAACAGATCTTAGTAAATGCTGATCCTGATTCCTATAGATCTGTTTATCCTGATGTACAACCAACAACCACCTCCCAAACACCACAACAACCATCAGAACATACCACTCATACTACTCAACCAACCCTCAGGCAATATATCAAATCCTATCTCTCCACTTCACAGACAGTTCAACCCTCATCCTCAGCACCTACCGTGAAGCCTTCATCTTCCAAGCCTAAGAGGACAAAGACTGTTCCTCACACACCTCAAAAGAGAAGGAGGATTGCTTTGAGAGATGAGTCTGACAGTGAGGAACAGGTTTCTACATCAGAACCTGTTATCAAAGAAGCTGAGACAGTGACTTCTTAGAAGGATTCTGAAATTGGGGGATCTAGGCTTCTCAACAGGCTTAGAAGAATGACTGTTCCTGAAACTCCCAAGGAATCCATATCTATAAAGAGATACAAGAAACAGAGGGCAAAAAGGCCAGTTTTAGATGATGAAGAAGCAGCAGCTAAGGAAGGAGATCAGGAATCTCCGATCTCACAAGAAAAGGAATCTGCTAAAGTCACTACTTCTCCATCAACTCCATCTCAGGAAGCTGTTTCTGAAAAGGCCAACACACCATCTGTGTCTCCTGTTCAAAAGTCTGTATCTCCTGTTAATACAGGCACAAGTGCTGATATTGATATCCAGACCTTGGTTGTGCCTGAAGTAATTCTTTTAGAAGCTCCAACAGCAACTAATCCATCAACAACACCTGTTACTGATGCTGCTCAAAATCCAGACTTCTCTTCTACACCTTCTCTGCATCTAGATGCTGATGATCAGAATATAGGTGAGCATCAGGATATGGCTGTTGATCAGAACTTAGAAGCAGATCAGCAATTAGAGGATGCTGAAGCCTCCATTGCTACTCACACTGTTGTTTTATCAGAAGATACTGATTCTGTAAGTTCTGATGCTATAAATGCTGGAGATACTGGTGATGTTGCTCCAAATAAAGATGCTGATGAAGCAGGTCCTTCAGGACATGCTCCTCAACAAACCATTCTTAAATCTGAACTTGTTAAGAAGTTTGTTATCGGAGAAGCACCAGTGCCTTGGAGTGAAACTCCTGCAGGACAGAAGTGGACAAAGGAATGGAACTCAGTTTCCTGTGTTCCAAATGCAAAGCATCTTGCTGAGCACTTGACAAAAGCTGATGAAATGTTAAATTCTGATGATTTCCAAACCCAGCTTAGAGTCACTGCATTGAGTACTAAACATCTACAAGGTCTCCATTCAACTACTCATGCAGAGCTACACAAGATTCAGGAAAAATTCATCAAACAGGACCAAATTCAGAAAATTGACAAGAAAAAGTTCTTCCAACCTACCTTTGACAGGATTGCTTATATTGAGAAGACTCAAGCGAATCAACAAGCTCAGATTGATGATATTCTAAAAAATCAAGCTTCTCAGCAATCTCAACTTACTGAAATCCAAGCCTCAGTGGAATTGCTTGTCTCTCTTCTACTACCTGCTGATGCCAAAAAGGGGGAGAAAGTAATTAAGTCCAAATGCAAGACTGGCAAGACACTGAAAGGGAAGGATGATGAAAAGGATGATCAAGGAAACTCTGGAATGGGTAGAGGTCATAGTCAAGGTAGAGGTTTCTTATCAAGAAAAGCTAAAATCACAAGTCACAAGGATAAGTTCTGATACTGAAAAAATAATTAGTTCTGCTACTGGTAAAAGGATAAGTTCTGATGAACTTTTAGATCTTGATGAAGAAATGTCAAGACATTTATTTCTTCAGGAAAATCCAGGAATGGACTTGGAGAGTTTAATGGAAGAAGAAGCCAGACTTAAATCAAAGAAGGTCACATCTAAATCTGAAGCTTCTGGTAAAAAGACACTTCCAAAAATCAAAGGCATTGTGATAAAAGAAAGGACAAATACTGAAGCAACATTGGCTAAATCACAACCGCAGATAGATCCAAGATCCAAGGGTAAAGATAAGGTTGGTGAACCTATCAAGGTTTATGTGCCTCCTGAGAATGAAGAAATCACTGATGAAAAGGATGATCTTGCTCTGACTTCAAGAAAAGTTCTTAAAACAACCTCTGACATGGCTCAAGTTATTCAGAGTCAAGAGACAAAAATTTCTGATATTTCGAAGAAGCAAGTAACCTCTGACATAGCTCAAGTTAACTTGATATCAGAAGTTAGACCAAAGACACTCCTACCAGGATTCACTAAAGCAAAACAGACTCAACCTTTGAAGACTACTGCAAGTGGTTTTGAAGCAAGAGTAGTTACTGGAAAGGAAGCAAGAGATAAAACTGGATTGGGAAGTGCTGATGAAAGAAGAATACAGAACACTACCAATGATCCAACTTCCTTGAGTGAACCAGGTATTGGAGCAACTCCTGAGAGATTGAATCAACTGGAATCTGTACAAAAGGTTTACCATACCTACTTGAAAGAACACATCTTGTTGTACTTCATGACAGATGGTAGGGTTTATCATATAAGGCAAAATGCCATTCCATTGAAGTATTTTGAAGAATTGGAGCATGTACTATTCTTACTTCAAGTGGATGACAGATTGACAAGAAGTGCTACAAACTATTTGAAGGATCAGATTCAGAGACAGAAAAGGCTTTATTCTGTTAAGTCTGATAGCACATATGTTCCAAAGTACAGAGATCACAAGGGTGATATAGTTGAAATGAAGCCCAACACTGCTAAAATTATAACTACCTTTCTGGGTTACAGGGATGTGGAATTCAATCTTGAGTCTGATAAAGCTTATTTGATCAGACTGGATCAGGATATAAGAAAAGCAAAGATTAATGATCTCAGGGCTGCAATCTTTCAAATTAGTGAAGATAATGCAGAGCTTAAAGATGCTAAAAGGAGGATGATTGATGAACTTCGATATGCTGAGAGATGTTTGTTGAAGAACTATCTCAGAACAACTCCTGACATCAGAGAGATCAGAAGATGAAGCCAAGTCAAGATCTACAACTGATTAAATTCTAATATTTGTACAGACTGAAGCTGTTATCAGAAGTTAAATATTGGTAAAGCTTTAAGGACTGTAAGTTGTAGTTATCTAGTCTAATTCTCATGCATTTGTACTTAATGTTTTTGACATCATCAAATATCTATTAAACTTGTATATTATGCTAATTTACAAGTTGGGGGAGATTGTTAGATATATTTGATAATGTCATGGCTAATATGATTTATGTTTAGTTTTCAGATCTTACTTAAACAGGATAAATCAGTACTTACTGGAAGTCAGGACTTAAGGATATCAGTACTTATATTATCAGGAGATAATCATCAGAAGATGGATATCAGAACTTAAGTGCTGAAGGATGTTCAGATAGGGACAGTAGTTGTTTAAAGGAAAGAAGATCGAGATAAACATAAGAAGAGATATGCATGAAGAAGGAATTCTATGAAGAATAGAATACTTGGAAGAAAAGATATTTGATTGATATATTTTAGGAAGCAGAATTATATTCCATATCAATTAGCAATTATCTTGTAACTGTGTAGTATATAAACACAGACATAGGGTTTACACTATAAGTGTTATCATATTCGAGAAGATTATTCATTGTAACCCTAGCAGCTCTCGTGATATTTGTTCATCACTGAGAGGTAACAGTTCTATACTGTAACAGAGTTTATTGTTTCAATAAAGTTTGTTTTCTGTTACTTGAGATAATAAAGTTCGATTTGATTGTACTTTATACTGTATTCACCCCCTCTACTGTGTGTGTGACCTAATAATTCTCAATTCCTTTATAGTAACAACCCAGACTCTTAATATTTCCTCAGCTAGCTGTTGAAAATAATCTTCATTTGAGATGTAACAATTCAAAGGTAGAAAGTCATTTTGCTTGAAGCGGTTCTAGATGGCCTTTTCAGTAACTTGTACCTTTTCAGCATCTTTGGCGTTTTTAGGTTTTCTCCCAACAGTCTTGTAGTGAATTTTGAGTGAAGGTTTGTTTAAAGGTAAGTTTGTGATTTTCTTGAAAGATGTTTGATTTGAGGTGATTGGAGTTTTTAGGAAGGTATTTGCAGTTTGTTTGTATAGAAATATTGGCTTAGAGGTTAGAGGTGGTTTGATGATTGAGGTAGTTGACTTTGAAGGTTGAGCTAAATGTTGAGCTAGAGTTGTTTGGATTTTTAGGGTTTTGTGTGGTTCTGAGCCATCTTGATTCTTCTTGCTTCTCCTCTCACTTCTTCTCTTCTTCTAATCATCATTCTTTTCTTCTTGCTTCTTATCCTTACTACCAGTTGCCTTGGAGATTTAACTTGGATTTGAGCCAGTAGGTTTTTGATTGTCATCCTTCTGCTCATCATCATCCTTGTCATTTCTTAAGTTGTATTGAGTATTTGGCAATATGGTGTTAGGATTCAAGAGATATCTGTCTAAGATTTTTATCATTTCAACATCCTCATGCTTCTTGTTCCTTTTGTACTTCAAATCAGACTGCAATTTCATGATCAGCCTCATATTTGATCTGACACAATGTTTAGGAACAAGGAGATGTCTAGCTTGCATGGTTGTTGGACAAACATAAACTACTCCTTGGTTTGGATATAGATAGGCTTCTGGAAAAGCTGTTATATGTGCCTTTTTGAGCTCTTGGAGAAGTTAAGTGTCTTCTTGAATAACTGGATTCACCTTGTCAATCATTACATCCAGTTCAGATGCTCTTAAAGTTTGAAGATTTAAACGAGTCACCTGAATGCACCTATCCACCCCAACATCATTGATGTTCATGATAATCATTTTCTCTTAAAAGTTATCAACTTTCACCACCATTGCCCTTATGAAGTTGATGTTCTTGGCTAAAGCTTTCTTGCAAGTCACATAGTTGTTTTGAAGAGACACTCTTAGTGCGGCAAGAAGTTCATTGAATTCCTTATCTTGATTTGGTCCTTCTGTAGCCCTTTGAAGTCTTTCTTTTCCAATATCAGTTTGAGCACTTGAGCTTTGACCAACCTGAATAGGCTCCTTAGATTTTGCCTTAACATCTCTAGATTGTTGAATCCTAGCCTCAATCTCCCCCTTAGTCTTGATGACAGGCATGAGGAGGGGAGTTGGTAACTCTGGCCTAATTTGTTCAGGTAAAGCAGGCAGAAATATGTTGAGCTTCCCCATGATGGCCCCCAAAGCAACAGAATTCTGCATTTGAAGATGCTTGTGAGAGTCCACCAGGGTTTGGATGTCTGTTTGTTGACTCTTGACTAAAGAGGTCAAGTCTTGTACTTGTGCATTGAGAGAAGCATTAGAGGTCTGCAAGTCTGAGACTTGTTGTTGGAGAGATTGGATTTGCAGATTTGTAAAGGTGGATCCAGGCTGATAAGAGCTTGTAGATGTTGAGGAGCCAAAAGTTGCTTCCACAGCCTGTTTGATGCCATCCATGAGCAAAGCTGAAGGCTCATATCTGCTTTGGTAAGTTGTTCCAGCTTGACCTTTGTGTCATTTGAATGAGTGATTTGCTGTTGGATAACTGCATGAAAAGCAGTGAAAGATTGTTTGAGATTTTTGACTTCTTTTTCAATGGAAGTAAGATCCATCCTTGACATTTGATCAGCAAAATGCTTGAACTTGAAGGTGATTTGTACTTGAGAGGGTATAATCTCATCCATTTTATCCTTCACAAGCTTCTTTATCTTGTCTTCATGACCAGTCAGCTTGAGTTCTAGAGCTTTACCAAATAGGTGAAAAGCTTTGAGTTGAGCTTTTTAGACCTTAGTGACTGCATCATAGTCATCTAGTGGAGTCAAGGCCTTGGAATTGCTTCCCAGAATAGCGATATATTCATCTCTAAATCTATCCAGGACCTGATCCATCTCCAACACAAAGTCTTTAGATAGCCATGCATCCACATTCCCATCTATTTTTGCATCATTCACAATCTTCTCCTTCTATTTTTCAACATCTTCATTGTATGTGAGCATAATGGCTTGATAGTCTTGATTGCTCATGTCTGAAGTGAGTAGAAGTTGTGAGATGTTTGCTAATCCAGAAATCTGCTCAACTAGAAGATCATCTACATATGTAGGTTGAGAGTCAGATTTTTGCAGCCATTGAGAGAGAATGTGTTGTTGTTGAGGTTGTGAGGTTGAAGGTTGAGCTGTTGAAGGATCAGATTCACCTGTGATTGAAGTCATAATTTTACTCACAGATTGCTCTGTGTTTATGACCAGTTGTTGTTCCACACTAGTTGTGGAACCTCCAATTGAATTGGAGGGGATTTGACTGGGTTATTGTCATGTGCACCAGTCTCAAACCCTTATGCTTCTTTCAAAGCACTGTCACATGAATGTGATAAACTTGCCTCTCCCATAGCAGGGTCATTGTAAATTGTACTCCTAGCATCAACTGCTAATGCAATTTTTGCTAGGGTTTTGAGGGGAGTTGTTCCTACATAAGGAACTTCCAATTGAATTGGAGAGGATTTAGATAGCTTCCCCTCGGGAGTACTACCCTCAAACCTAACAGCCTGTGAAGGCTAATTTGCACATGAATGTGCATTTGAGACATCCATGGGGTCTTTAGTAAAAACTGATGAATCCCCCATGGTTTTGATGGCATCATTAAGGTTTACCCCAGCTAGTAGCCTCTCACCATCTGATTGTAGTGTCTGGGTGGTGAGCAAGGTTTCTTGAACCAAGTCATTTGATTTAACTTGCACTTGAGAATTGGATTCAAGTGCTGTAGGTGGAGAATAAATTTGTGAGATTAGAAGTTGTTGTTCAGAAGTGAGTGTTGGCAGCTCCCCCTAAATGGATGAGGGAGCTTGAATAGATGTGCCCTCACTGTGTGTGCCATCCTTATTTCTTCTACCATACACTTGGATTTGATCAAGTGCAGGCTACGCAGATTCTATACAGGATGCATTGGGGTGAATGCTCTTTTCAATTGACATACCCTGTTGAGAGGATGTATCTAGAGTCTGTTTAGTCCCCATTTTTACAACTGCATCCTTTTGGGAGGATACAGAGGTGGCTTAAGTGGCCAGCTTAGATTTCTTACTCTTCTTTGTTCTCTTGACCAATGGTGACTCAGCTTCTGTTTGGTCCTCACCACTCTCAGTCAAAACAGTCTAAGTGATCTCCTTTCTCTTTTTTTTACTCACCTCATCCTTTTGAGAAGATGAGGTGGTTGGTTTTCTAGCTGCTATTGGTTGGTTTGAAGAAGTGGTTTCATCTTGGAAGGTCCCTGTGGGTGTTCCTGTGTTTGTACTTCCACAGGTTCAGGAACCATAGTTGTGCTAGATTATGCATTGGATCTCATGTCAGGCATTGGGTAAGGGTAAGTCTTAAATCTCTCCATCATAAATGGAGTGATTTTCAGACTCACATTTACCTTATTCTTTGTAGTAAGTGAACCAAATATTATTTTGGACACTTGCTTACAATGTCTATTTTGGTGGTATCTATAACATTCAACAAATGTATGTATGGTACTTTATGATTTAAAATAGACATAATGAATCTAGGAAAGAAGATTTCCTTACCTCTAGCAGAAAGAGGCATGGCCAGCCTGGTTGTAAGTTCTTCCAGGATCAATAGACCAACATTCAAGTGTCTGTTATGGGCTATTGAGTACACCAGTTTCTGCACCACACTTGAAATGTTGTCATACCCTGTCTTCCTGCATGTGAAGGCCCCTCACTACAGAATCAAACACAAAGGACCATTTTTTCCTTAAATTTGTCTTGTTCAAGCTTAACAGGTTGATTCTCCCACCATAGTTAATAAAGTCCATAAACTCGGTCAATTCATCTTGGGTTGGCACCTCCACCAAGTTTTCAGTTGGAAGACCCAATGTTATGTTCACATTTTGCTCATTAAACTCTATATGTTGGCCTCCAACTGAGCAAGCTACCACCAGAGATACACAGTTATCATTCATAACAGTCCTTACCACATCTGTTGTCCAAAACTCATGCAGAACATCCTAGTATAACACTTGGTTAGCAGTTAAGGCTTCTGCAAGGTAGGATTCAGACAAAATTTTTACAAACCCCTTGAAACTATTAGGGGCTTGGTTAGCATCAGTAAAAGCTAGGTAGTTTGTTCCTTTCTCTGGGATAGTAGCTCTAACAACATTGAGTGCCATTTTTGTTTAGTGAGAGTGAATGGGTAAGAAAAATTAGTGAGAAAGGAGTAAAAACGAGAGAGAAATTAGTTTTGGGTTAAAAAGCTAGGTCACTTGAGATCTCGAAAGTTGTAAGTATGTATATGTATCGAGATGTCTGGGTATTTATAGTAAAAGTAAATGGTTTATCGAGAAGTCAAAAATAGATATTTGATATATACTTATCGAGAAGTCAATGTGGAAAATAATTACATATCAAGAAGTCATTTTAAATTACTCTTATAGAGAACTAAAAATTGACTTATCGAGATGTCAAATAAATACCCAGTTTTTCCAAAAATGGACTGAATTTGATTCCAATTTTTATTTGAATAAATTCAAAACAAAATTAGAATAATTTTTCCAAAAGTATTTTACCAAAATAATTTATTGAATTAAATTATTTTAGTTCTGAGTTATCTATAAGTCTAAAAGAATACTTGTAGAGAACTCTGTAAGTTTAAACTTATAGAGAACTGTACAATGACCTATCGATAAGTCATAATATTGCTTATCGAGAAGTCACTCGAGAAGTCAGTAAATTGACTTATCGAGAACTCACTCGAGAAGTCTCAAAATGACTTGTCGATAAGTCAGTTAGACTTATCGAGAACTCAGTTCTCTATATACTTTTGATCAATTTAAATCTGCCTTGTGTTAATTTTACATATTAAATATGTAAATTAACAACTTAACTATTTACTTAGAATTTGAAAAATTCCAAGTTAAATTGAATTTTGAAAAATAATTATGCAGAGATTTCTGAAATATTTATAATTCATATTTCAATTAATTTCTAATTAAATCAAATAAATATTGATTTATTAGAAATTAATCTGCTGCAAAATATTAGCTGAGTTATTGCCTTAAGATGAAGAATTAAACATTCCAATTTTACCTATAAGTCTAGTGAAAGTTGCTTCATCCAAAGGTTTAGTAAAAATGTTAGCTAATTGTTTTTTTGTTGGAACAAAAATGAGCTCAATAGTACCATTTGTAGCATGTTCTCTAATAAAATGATACCTTACATCTATGTGCTTTGTTCTAGAATGATTAACTGGATTAGCCACTATAGATATGGCACTAGTATTGTCACACATAATTAGAATTTTGTATAACACTAGGCCATAGACCATTAGCTGATTTTTAATCCAAAGGACTTGAGCACAACAACTTCCTACAGCTATGTATTCAGCCTCTGCTGTAGAAGTTGACACAAATTGTTATTTCTTGCTAGACCTGGATACAAGTCTTTTTCCAAGAAACTGACAGCTTTCACTAGTACTCTTTCTGTCAACCCTGTATCCAGCAAAATCTGCATTTATGTAGCCAACAGCTTCAAAACCAGTTCCCTTAGGATACCACAATCCCAAATTTCGAGTCCCTTTCAAATATCTGAAAATCATCTTCATAGCAATCAAATGTGATTCTTTTGGATTGGCTTGAAATCTTGCACACAAACATGTAGCAAACATGATGTCTGGTCTACTTGCAGTTAAATAAAGCAATGATCCAATCATCCCTCTGTAGCTTGAAATATCTACACTTTTGCCCTTTTTATCTTCATCCAACTTTGTTGCAGTAGACATAGGTGTAGATACAGGTGAACAATCAACCATATCAAACTTCTTCAATAAATTCTTGACATACTTAGTTTGGTTGGTGAAGATTCCATCACTTCTTTGACTGACTTGTAGTCCAAGAAAGTAACTTAATTCCCCCATCATACTCATTTCATATTCACTCTGCATAAGCTTGGAGAATCTTTGGCAAAGCTTTTTATTTATAGAGCCAAAGATGATATCATCTACATAAATTTGCACTAGAATCATATCATCACCATGTTTCTTGTAGAAGAGAGTTTTGTCTATAGTTCCTCTAGTAAAACCATGTTTAAGTAGGAATTCTGACAATGTATCATACCAAGCTCTAGGTGCCTGCTTTAGTCCATATAGAGCCTTGAGTAACTTATACACAAAATCTGGAATTTCTGGATCTTCAAAGCCAGGTGGCTGTTGCACATAAACCTCTTCTTTTAGCTCACCATTTAGGAAGGCACTCTTGACATCCATTTGATACACTTTAAAATTTGAATGTGCAGCAAATTCTAGAAAAATCCTTATTGCTTCAAGTCTTGCAACTGGAGCAAAAGTTTCATCATAGTCAATTCCTTCTTCTTGTGAGTAGCCTTTTGCAACCAACCTTGCCTTGTTTCTGGTAACTATACCATTTTCATCCATCTTGTTCCTGAACACCCATTTTGTTCCAATTATGCTTCTATTCTTTGATGCAGGAACTAACTCCCAAACTTTGTTCCTTTCAAACTGATTCAGCTCTTCCTGAATGGCAGATATCCAATCAGGATCCATTAGAGATTTTTCAGTTTTTTAGGCTCTACTTGAGACAGAAAGCATGCATCTAGGCATTCATTAGCGGTTGCACTTCTAGTTCTCACACCAGAAGTAGGATCACCAATAATTGCTTCTCAAGTGTGACTTCAATCCCACTTCCTTGTGTGAGTTTGTTGACTTATGCCTTCATCATTTTCTTTATAATTGGTATGACTGGTAGATTCTTCTTCTCTTTCTCCCCCTGAGTTTGTGCTATCAAATTCAGGTGTTTGAGATGAGCTTCCATTCCCATGATTTTCATGTTCAGTAGTCTCTTCATTCATCATCTGTTGTGCATTAACTTCATCTTCTTCATCAGAATCACTATCAATGTTGAGGTTTTCAAATGCAAGGGCTTCAACTTCATTTTCATCAAGGCATTTCAAGCCTGAACGCTTGTCATCATCAAAAGTCACATATTTGATTTCCATAATCTTCTTTTGATCAATCACATATGTGACGACTGCGAATTTTACGACGTAATTAAGTCAATAAAATATGATTTATGTGAAGTGATTATGATTATGTGAATAAGTGATGGTTAATTGTCATTACTGTATATTAGAATCTAGGAGCGTAAGTAAAAGCGTTCCAATTTAAAGAGTCAGCTTAGGAGTTAAGCTGTGTTATCGGGCCATCAGGTAGAACGGAACCCGTTCTAATAAAGATTTAAAGTATATAAAATATGAAATATGTATGATTGTGTGAAATGAATGTTTAAATGAAGTATTGCGTCCTAGTGACGTGTCAGTCGATAAAGATATTGAGAAGCGTAATTGAAACGCTGAGCGTTGGGCCGTCAGGTTGAACGTGACTCGGTACGCGTAAAAAGGAATAATATTAAAGAAGGATAATTTCTATGATCAGACATGAGTTATGATGTATTCATATGTGTGTTTGCCTGTCTGTACGCATGATTACGTGATCTGTTGATATTTTTATGGATTTAAGGGAATTATTTGATTTAAATAAAGGTTTATTTAACCTTCGTGCATTTTTATAAAATTATCTGAGTAAGATAACTGCATGAGATTTGTTCTGTTTTCTTCGTAATAATCCTGTAGACTTTCTAAAAATGATGGACGGATTTATTTGGTGATCGTTGCATTTTAAATTGATTTTTATGTGATAAATGTTATTATTAGCACAAACTTGTAAAAATCATATAAAATCAACCGTACGCTCAAAATCTTATTATGAGTAATGGTTGGAAAGCTAATTTTGATATTCATGTTTTAAAATTATCATTCGTATCAAATTCAACTTTTCCGAGAGAGACATTTGTAAATCAAATTCATTTTCTTTTAAGAATAAAAAGTGAATCAGAAATGGGATACCTAATTACCATACTACCCCTCCCTTGGTAGTATATAATCCCACCCACCTCCTCTTTTCTTTCATTTTACCCGAGCTTCTCTCTTCTCTATCTTTTTCTCTCAATTCTTCATCCCTCTCGGGATTGCTCTCTCTCTCACTCTCGGTACATTCTCTCTTCAATCTCTCACTTGTTCTTCACTTTTTTTCGGTTATAGAACCATGATTGTGTGAGATTTTGTGATATCTACCTATATACATACATGCATGTCACTATCTTCAAGTTTTTGAGAAAACCCAAAGTTGGATTTGGTGGTTTTGAATTCGGTTTTCATGAAAATAAAAGGGCTTTGGTTCTTGAATAATTTAAAGTGAAGATGAGTGATTGCATGTGTGTAATCACTTGAGAAAATCGGTGTTTGAAGGTTGGAAACCCCCGAATGGGGGCACCACTGTGATGCCATTGCCACTGGTGATGAACTCCGGTGAACCGGTGGTGAGCAATGATGTTAAACACTGAGCTCTAGTATTTAATCAATTATTTTATGTTTGCATGTGGTTTCTTTTGAAAGGCCGAATGGTTTTGTAGTTTGCAAGTTGATGAGTTGATTCTTGTTGATTATGAATGTTAATCTAGCTTAATGTTAAGAGATTAGTGTGATTAAAGATGCAAAAGTTTGAAATTGAGTTTGCATGTGAGGATTCTTAGAAGAGACCGAATGGTTCTTTTTTTTTTTGGAAAATCATGTTCTTTTGTTGGTGCAAATGATATATTGATGATTGTTTTATAAATTGTAGAGTAATTAGAATGAGTTATAGTCCAAATTGATGCATGCATGTTGTGATTCTTGGAAATTTCGAATGTTTCTACTCGATTAAGTTGAATTAAGTGTTAAATTGAGTGATCATCCATGATTACGTTTGAATTATGAGTTTAAATGAGTTGTATGAATGAAATTAAACTAGTTTGGGATGATATACTTGATGCATGTCAAATAAGGGCTCGGCATGTTTGATTCTTGATTGTGATAAGTCTGATTCTTTTAACTTAAATACCTTGTTATCATTGATTCAAAACCCCTAGAATTTCATCTTGTTTATCCTTGATTCATTTCCTTAACTTTGAATTCTTGAAATTGAATCTAAGAATGAGTTTCGACTTGAAAGAGTCCGAATGATTTCATATTCTTGGTAATGATAAAATGAATTTAGAAAACCTACTTTTTCCAACTCAAGGTTTTCCAAACGAATTCCTGATGGATTGGATTGGACGTAAGAGGCTAGTGGGACTAGTCTAGTCATTGTAAGAGGCTAGCGGGGCTAGTCCAGTTTAAGGCTGAAATTATGTCGTATGGTACCTTAAAGACTGGATGGAGGTCGGTACGGGCTGATCACCCGTATTATATTGAAATGAAAAGATAAAGTGGTCCAATCAAGGGTTCTATATTGATTTTAAAAAGGAATTGGAACTTCCTACTCAGTAAATGATTCTTTGCAAAAAATGAAAATGGTTTATATTGCTTTGAAAAGAGTTGATTGTGATATAGTGAAGCTTAAAGCTCGTAAACCCTGATTTTAATCTGTTGATCATATAATTGGTTCCATATAGTGAAATATTGTTGCTTTCCTTTCTGAAAGATCTGTTTTGATCCTTTAATGATTTGTGATGAATGTCGGCTTTCACCCTACTTCGAGCTTTGTTCCTTGAAAGCCCCACATTTTTCCTTCATAACCCTTTCATAACCCAAAAGATGGAAATCTGCCACCTAGAACAAATAAAGTAGAATGTCCTGAGATTGGTAAAGTATATTGTGGATTTTATATCATAGAACTGCTTTATAGTCACTTGCTGAGTTTTATACTCATATGTTTTATTTTAATCTAACCATGGCAGTTAAACAAGAAGATGGCCAGGCTTAGGCGCACTGCTCGTAAGAGCGTACCTGGTGGTCCCTACCGTGTTGAGGGCTTCCGGTTGCCAGAGCAGGTAGTGTTGTTTTTGAATGAGAAAGCGCTTAGCTAGATGGTTGTAAAGATACAATGGGTTATCTGTCGTTTCCAAGCCGGAATCGATTATGTTTATTTAACATTATTTTGGGGTTGTAAGTTATATTTTATGGTTGGTAGTTGTAATCTTGTCTCATACTTTATCCTGTTTGATCCTGTTAGTAGTTAATCGGGGTTTATGCTTATTTAATTATTAGATTAAAGGTGTGTGGGTCCTCATTTCCTAACCCGAGATTGAGGGCATCACAAGTTGGTATCAGAGCTACATGATCTAGTCCCTGAGACAAGTTAGGATTAAAAAGGGGTATTTTGGGTATATTTATATCGCGAGAGAGTTCGACTTATATAGAGTTGAGTTAGACTATTAGGTATAGTCTAAGGAAAGTGTGTATTAGTTAAAGTGGAAACTAGAGTTAGGGTGTGAGTAAGCTGGAAGCTTTATTTAACCATAATGTTGGTCTTGGTTGCTGTTTTGTGTTTTCTCTCAGGATCCCAGTAGTGGTAGTGATTCAGATTCCGAGATTAGTTTGACCGGTACCCCAGTGGACCCCATTCCACCCTTTCCAGAGGAGCCTGTGTATGTTAGTTCAGACCCAGAGGAGGATCCCTCTGAGAGTAGTGAGATCCTTATGCAGATTTCACCCTTGAGGCCAGATTCAGAGACCCCTGCCCCTGAGCCAGAGTCTGAGATGCCTAAGACTGTACCTGTCAGTGTTGGTGGCAAGTTAGCCCAGGACCGAGACTTTGTTTACTCCCGTATTCCTGAGTTGGGAGCTTTGGTGGATAGGCTAGCTCGAGAGACTAGGCAAAGCACTTCAGTTATGGATGATGAGTGGCAAGTTCGGATTCAGTTGGTGGAGCAGGTTGCCCGGAGGAGATTGGATGAAAGACCATCCACTAGTGATGCTGATGCTGAGGCCCGGAGGCTGCATAAGATCATTCGCTGGATGTTGGTTGTGTTGAGAGAGATTCTGGATGACTAGCTGCTAGGCGGGACTGTTGGTTGAGCCCGTAGTTGTTGTTTTTTAGCGCCGATAGGCTTTGGGATGCTTGGTCAGATGCCGGGATCCCTTTTTCATTTGTTTTGATGTATTTCGGAACATTGTAGTAGTAGTTGTTAGAAGTTAGGGGTAGATAGGGGGATATTTTCCAGTTTTTCCTCTGTTTAACCCTCCTATAATATTGTACCTTATTTCAGAACTTGTGGTAACCAGACTTTTCTTTATGTACCCCTTTGTTTAAATAAATCCATTATCTTGTTTTCCATTGTGCACCCTAAATATCTCATAAACTGTTCTAAATATCATGTTTCCGTACAACCATGTTTAAAATTCGTAATACCCTATTTTGTGCCATGATAAAACAACACTGATTTGAGAATTATGTAGTAATAGGATTGCATGTGCAAAATTGGGTAAAGCTTAAAACCCGCAAAAAGATTTCATAATAAAATGTTGTTGTATATATGCCATGCTATCGTATTGCTAAATAATTTCTCAATCAGGTTTGTAAGAAATGGCCAACTTACCAGATCACCAAGAAGAAGAAATACCAACCCAAGACCCAAAAGTAAACCCAGAAACCACCATGATGAGCAGACTTGCTCAGCTTTTGTAACAACCCGTGGCCCCTAAAGTTGGAAACTTCAAACACTTTCAATCTGTTCATCCCCCAGAATTCTTAGGTTTTCCAGACCCGATTAAAGCACAGTTCTGGTTAAGAGAAATGGAAAAAGCTTTTGAGTTAGCAGAAATTAAGGACGACAAGAAAGCTTAGTATGCAAGTTATTACCTTAAAGATGAAGTGAGTTTCTGGTGGGAGTCTTTGAAAGTGTTGTTGAAGGAAATGACTTAACATGGGAGAAGTTCACTGAGATGTTTCTGGAGAAGTATTTGCTGAGTTATATGCAAGATCAGTTTGAGATGAAATTTCTGGACCTTAGACAAGAAGATATGCCGGTAGCGGAGTATGAAGTGAAATTTTCGTAGCTGTCTAGGTTCGTACCTGAGTATGTAAATACGGAGACAAAGAAGGCTAAGAGGTTCCAACATGGACTTAAGCCATAGATTAGGAGTCAAGTAGCGTTGTTGGAGATCAAGAATTATGCTACCTTGGTGCAAAAGGCAATGATAGTAGAAGGTGAGCGTGAAGCTGCGAGGAGAGAAAATGAAGGAAGGAAAAGGAAATTTGAAAGCTCGGAGCAAGAGCAAGGAAGTTCAAAGTTCAGAGGAAAGTTTGGCAAGAATGGTGGAGGTCAGAACCAAAAGTTTCAGAAGTTTAAACCCGGTAACGGAGCCCAAAATAACCGTTTCCAGAAAGCAGGACAACCGGGGAAGGATAACAGACCTCAAATTCAAGAGTGCAAGAATTATGGGAAGAGACACCCGGGAAGGTGTAATAAGTTGGATGTGACCTGTTTCAAGTGCAACCAGAAAGGGCATTATTCTTCAGAGTGTCCAAATGGAGCAAGGAAGCCTGACTTGGCTTGTTTCAAGTGTGGAAAGGTGAGCCATATGGCCAGGAATTGCAAAGAACCTGTTCAAAAGGCCAATGTTCTTAGGATTACTGGACTGCCATCTCTCCCAGCACCATCAGCTCAACCCAGAGCTAGGACCTTTAATATGACAATGAAAGATGCGGTGCAAGATGTGGACGTGGTGGCAGGTATGCTTGTTATTAACTCAGTAGAAGTAAAAGTATTGATGGATTTTGGAGAAACTAGATCTTTTATCTCTGAAAGTATTCTTGATAAGTTAAATTGTGTTGCGTACCCTCTGGAACCTAACTAGATCTTTCTTCTCTTTCTTTTACTCTCATTTCTTCATCCCTTTCGGGATTTCCCTCTCTCTCTCTCTCTCTCACTCTCGGTACACTCTCTCTTCAATCTCTCACTTGTTCTTCACTCTTTTTCGGTTATAGAACCATGATTGTGTGAGATTTTGTGATATCTACCTATATACATATATGCATGTCACTATCTTCAAGTTTTTGAGAAAAACCAAAGTTGGATTTGGTGGTTTTGAATTCGGTTTTCATGAAAACAAAAGGGCTTTGGTTCTTGAATGATTTAAAGTGAAGATGAGTGCTTGCATGTGTGTAATCACTTGAGAAAATCAGTGGTTGAAGGTTGGAAATCCCCGAATGGGGGCACCACCGTGATGTCATCGCCGCCGGTGATGAACTCCGGTGAACCGGTGGTGAGCAATGATGTTAAACACTGAGCTCTAGTATTTAATCAATTATTTTATGTTTGCATGTGGTTTCTTTTGAAAGGCCGAATGGTTTTGTAGTTTACAAGTTAATGAGTTGATTCTTGTTGATTATGAATGTTAATCTAGCTTAATGTTAAGAGATTAGTGTGATTAAAGATGCAAAAGTTTGAAATTGAGTTTGCATGTGAGGATTCTTAGAAGAGGCCGAATGGTTCTTGTTTTTTTTGGAAAATCATGTTGATTTGTTGGTGCAAATGATCTATTGATGATTGTTTTATAAATTGTAGAGTAATTAGAATGAGTTATAGTCCAAATTGATAAATGCATGTTGTGATTCTTGGAAATTTTGAATGTTTCTACTCGATTAAGTTGAATTAAGTGTTAAATTGAGTGATCATCCATGATTACGTTTGAATTATCAGTTTAAATGAGTTGTAAGAATGAAATTAAACTAGTTTGGGATGATATACTTGATGCATGTCAAAGAAGGGCTTTGCATGTTTGATTTGTGATGACTGAGAATTTTGCGACGTAATTAAGTCAATAAAGTATGCTTTATGTGATATGATTATAATTATGTGGTTAAGTGTTGATTAATTATCTTTGTTGTATATTAGAATATAGGAGCGTAAATAAAAAAGTTCCAATTTAAAGAGTCAGCTTAGGAGTTAAGCTGTGTCGTCGGGCCGTCAGGTAGAACGGAACCCGTCCTAATAAGGAGTTAAAGAATATAAAATGTGAATTATGTGTAATTGAGTGTAATGAATGTCTAGATAAAGTATTTCGTCCTATGTGACGTGTCAGTTGATAGTGATAATGAGAAGCGTAATCGAAACGCTGAGCGTCGGGCCGTCAGGCTGAACGTGACCTGATACACGTAAAAAGGGGTAAAGATTAAAGAAGGACAAATTCTATGATCAGACCTGAGTTATTATGTGATCTTATATGTGTGATTGCCTATCTGTGTGCATGACTATGTGCTATGTGACATTTTTATGAATTTAAAGGAATTATTTGATTTAAATAAAGGTTTATTTAACCTTCGTGCATTTTTATAAAATCATCTGAGTAAGATAACTGCATGAGATTTGTTCTGTTATCTTCGTAATAATCCTGTAGACTTTCTAAAAATGATGGACGGATTTATTTGGTGATCATCACATTTTAAATTGATTTTTATGTGATAAAGTGTTATTGTAAGCACGAACTTGTGAAAATCATATAAAATCAACCGTTCGCTCAAAAATCTATTATGAGTAATGGCTGAAAAGCTAATTTTGAGATCTACGAATAAAAATTGTCATTTGCAATAATTTTCGACTTTCTGAGAGAGACATATTTTATAATTGATTTTTGTTATATTTGAGTAAAAAGAAAGGATCAAGTGAGCATAAAAAGGAATTAGTAATGTACTAATTTGCCCTTGTCTTTGGTGGTGTATAAATTCATTCTTCCCCCCCTTTTTTCCGAGCATCTCATTCGCTCTTCTCTCTTTCTTTCTCACTCTCTCTCGGCTACTCTCTCTCTCTTTTTCCTCTCGGTATATTGTCTCTCTCTCTCTCTCTAATTCTTTGAAATCCTCCATGAATCTCCATCCTTGTTCCATGCAAGAGCTTCAATTAATGTGCATGTGTGTGTTTATGCTTGCATGCGAAGTGTGTGTGTGTGTGTGTGTGTTTAGGTTCGGTTTTGAGCCGAGACCTGGGGTTTGCTTGATTAATTCTTGTTTCTGTGATTATTGTGATGAAATCATATTGCATGTAGTGTTGCTGCATTTTTTTAGAGAATCAGAGGTTTTATGGTTGGATACCCTCGAATGAGGGCACCACCGTGAAGCCACCGCCACCGGTGATGAACTCCAGTGAACCGGTGGTGAGTGATGATGTAAACACTGAGCTCTACTACACCAAATACTTATTTTTGATTGTTGCATGTGTCATTCTTGAAAAAAACCCGAATGGTTTTGATCTTTGAAGTCATTGATTTGATTTTACTTGTTGAATAAAGTAATTATGGATTGTTATTAGAATGGTTAATGGATTAAAAGGAGTGAAATTGTTATTGCATGCTAAGTTTTGGTTCGGGTTTTGTACTAATAAAAAGGGGAATTGAATTTGATGACTTGATCTTAGCTTATTTGGTATACAAAGTAACTGCATGTTAGTTTTAAAGAAGATCAAGTTATGCATGTCAATGTTTAGTCCTTGAGTTGTGAATTTTGGATTTTTGCCGAATAGAAAATGTGTTTAGAATGGATTAATTTGATGATTAAGTGGATGCATGTTGATTGAATGAATTTATTAAAGTTGAAGTCACTAGGCAATGCTTGGTTTTGGTGTTTAATGAATTGAATGACTAAGTAAAGGTTTAAAACAAGTTGGGAATGTAATTTAAGACTTTGCATGTTAAAATTTATCCTTGCATGCATGATTATTGGAAAAACCCGAATGGGTCTTAGGCTTAAAAAGAGAATTAAGTTGATTTCTTTTCTAATTATCTTAGTGGCTAGTGAGAACTTGATTGCATGACAATGATTGGGTGGTGTTTGTGTTCGAATTTTGATAATCAAAAGAAGGTGTTATTTTCGATTCCTATTGTGATTATGATTCGGATTTTTGATTAAGAAGGATGAAGTTTAATTGCGTAAATGACTCTTGTGATTTGTATTTGATTATATGAGATGAATTTGAGTATACATGGTTGTGTTTTATGCGAATAGCCGAACAAAATACAAGTAGAGAAATGAATGAATTGGTTATAATCCCTTGCTAAGTAATTGCATGTGAAATTCTAGAAGAAAGGTGACTTATTTATGGTTGTTTTGATTCAAATTAAAGTATATAGAAATGGGATGATTGATTTGTATTATTTATGGTTGTCTTGTTGGCTTAAAGATGACTTTAAGGTCGATACTGCAAGTTTTGCCGTTTGTTTATTCGTATAAGAATTTCTAGTAAAAAGAGCTATGTGTACCATTATAAAGTACTATTTGACTTCGAATTTAGAAAAGGATGTTTATAAGATGATGGTCGAGTATATAAAGGTGTAAAGGTTAAGAGTAAAATATATATGATGTGTGATGTGCTATGTGTTTATGTGTATAAGCTATATTCGTATACTCGGGTCAAGGATATAATCGAGTTATCGTATTGAGTGATCGTTGCGGGAACGAGAGTTGAGAATCTGATTAAGATTTTGGTTTTGATTGTAGATTCGGAGCGTGAGGGCATTCAGGCTAGGAAAGGAAAGGATATACTAGGTGGCAGTAGTTCAACCTTCAGGAAAGCAAATTCAGGCAAGTTACTCTGATTACTTTTGTAAATGATTATGAAGAAAATGTTGTTCATACCATGTAGAGTATTGAACTGTTTAAGTAGTAAAACCCTGATATTGATTTGAGATACCCTGCCTTTGATCTTGATAAACTGTTATTGATAAGCTTACTGATTCAACCCTTTGATAACCTGTCCTTTCTGTTCAAGTTATTTATCAAGCCATGAATTGTATTGAACCCTATAATTTTCCTTGTGAACCATGTTTAAGATACCTTATTTCCTGATCACCCTATTGGTCCCTAAACAGATGTTGATCCCTCTAACTTAAGTACTTTGTTATCCTTGATTCAGAATCCTTAAGAATTGTTCCTTGCTTATCTTTGAATCACTCCCTGAACTTTGTTTTCTTAAAATTTGACTTAAGAATGAGTTTCGACTCAAAAGAGTCTGAATGATTTCATATTCTTGGTAATGATAAAATGGATTTTTGAAAACCTATTTGTTTTTCCAACTCAAGGTTTTTCAAACGAATTCCTGATGGATTGGATTGGGACGTAAGAGGCTAGTGGGACTAGTCCAGTCATGGTAAGAGGCTAGCGGGGCTAGTCCAACTTAAGGCTGAAATTATGCCGATTGGTACCTTAAAGACCGGATGGAGGCCGGTACGGGCTGACCACCCGTATTATAATGAAATAGAAAGATAAAGTGATCCAAGCAAGGGTTCTAAATGATTATTTAAAAGGGAACTGAAACTTTCTATTCAGAAAATTGATTCTTGAAAATGAAAATGTTTATATTGTTTTGAAAAGAGTTGATTATGTTAATGTGAAGCTTAAAGCTCGAGAACCCTGATTCTTAAATCTGTTGATCATATGATTGATTCCATATAATGAAATAATGTTGCTTTCCTCTTTTTGAAAGTTCTATTCTGATCCTTTAAAGATTTGTGATGAATGTCAGCTTACGTCCTACATTGAGCCTTGTTCCTTAAAAGCTCCATATTGTTCCTTCAAAACCTTTCCTTAACTCTAAAGCCGGAAATCTGCCACCTAGAACAAATAAAGTAGAATGCCCTGAGTTTGGTAAAGTATATTGTGAATTGATATCGTAGAACTGTTATATAGTTACTTGCTGAGTTTTATACTCATATGTTTTGTTTTAATCTAACCATGGCAGTTAAGCAAGAAGATGGCCAGGCTTAGGCGCACTGCTCGTAAGAGCGTACCTGGTGGTCCCTATCGTGTTGAGGGCTTCCGTTTGCCAGAGCAGGTAGTGGTATTTTTGAGTGAGCACGCGCCTAGAAGAAAATCTGTAAAGATACAATGGGTTATCTGTCGGTTCCCGGCCGGAATAAATATTGTCTATTTAATAATATTTTGGGGTTGTAAGTTATATTTTATGATTGGTAGTTGTAATCTTGTCTCATACTTTATCCTGTTGATCCTGTTAGTAGTTAATCAGGGTTTATGCTTATTTAATTATTAGATTAAAGGTGTGTGAGTCCTCATTTCCTAACCCCGAGATTGAGGGCATCACAAGTTGGTATCAGAGCTACAGGATCTAGTCCCTGAGACAAGTTAGGAATAAAAAAGGGTATTTCGGGTATATATCTATATCGCGAGAGAGTTCGACTCATATAGAGTTGAGTTAGACTATTAGGTATAGTCTAAGGAAAGTATTTATTAGTGAAGTGGAAACTAGAGTTAGGGTGTGAGTTAGCTAGAAGCTTTATTTAACCTTAACATTATTTCTTGGTTGCTGTTTTGTGTTTTCTCTCAGGATCCTAGTAGTGGTAGTGACTCAGACTCAGAGATTAGTTTGACTGGTACCCCAGTGGACCCCATTCCACCCTCTCCGGAGGAGCCTGTGTATGTTAGTTCAGACCCAAAGGAGGACCCTTCTGAGAGTAGTGAGATCCCTATACAGATTTCACCCTTGAGGCCAGATTCAGAGACCCTTGCCCCTGAGCAATAATCTGAGATGCCTAAGACTATACTTGTCAGTTTTGGTGGCATGTTAGCCCAGGATCGAGACTTTGTGTACTCCCGCATTCCTGAGTTGGGAGCTTTGGTGGATAGGTTGATTCGAGACTCTAGGCAGAGGACTTCAGTAGTGATGGAGGAGTGGAGAGCTAGGATTCAGTTGGTGGAGCAGGTTGCTAGGAGGAGACTGGATGAGGGACCATCCACTAGTGATGCTGATGCTGAGGCCCGGAGGCTGCACAAGATCATTGGCTGGATGTTGGTTGTGTTGAGAGAAATTCTAGATGATTAGACGGGACTGTTGGTTGAGCCCGTAGATTGTTATTTTTCAGCGCCGGTAGGCTTTGGGATACTTGGTCAGATGCCGAGATCCCTTTTTCATTTTCCGAACTGTGTTATAGTAGTAGTTGTTGGAAGTTAGGGGTAGATAAAGAGATATTTTCCAGTTTTTCCTCTGTTTAACCCTGCTATTGTACCTTAATTTCAGAACCCGTGATAGCCAGACTTATCTTTATGTACCCTTTGTTTAAATAAATCCATTATCTTGTTTTCCATTGTGCACCTTAAATATCTCATAAACTGTTCTCAATATCATGTTTCCATACAACCATGTTTCTATATAACCATGTTTAAAGATCGTAAAACCCTGTTTTATGCCATGATAAAATGACACTGATATGAGAATTATGTAGTAATAGGATTGCATGTGCAAATTGGGTAAAACTTAAAACCTACAAAAGAGATTTTATAGAAACTGCTGTTATTTATGCCATGCCATCTTATTGCTAAATAGTTGCTCAACCAGGTTTGTAAGAAATGGCCAACTCACCAGATCACCAAGAAGAAGAAATTCCCACCCAAGACCCAGAAGTAAACCCAGAAACCACCATGATGAGCAGACTTGCTCAGCTTTTGCAACAACATGTGGCCCCTAAAGTTGGAAATTTCAAACACTTTCAATCTGTTCATCCCCCAGAGTTCTTAGGTTTGCCAGACCCAATTAAAGCTCAGTCGTGGTTGAGAGAAATGGAAAAAGCTTTTGAGTTAGCAGAAGTTAAGGATGACAAGAAAGCTCAGTATGCAAGTTATTACTTGAAAGATGAAGCAAGTTTCTGGTGGGAGTCTTCAAAGGCGTTGTTGGAAGGAAAGGACTTAACATGGGAGAAGTTCACTGAAATGTTTCTAGAAAAGTATTTGCCGAGCTATATGCAAGATCAGTTGGAAATGAAATTTCTGGACCTTAGACAAGAGGATATGTCAGTAGCAGAATATGAAGTGAAGTTTTCGGAATTGTCTAGATTCGTACCTGAGTACGTGAATACGGAAGCGAAGAAGGCTAAGAGGTTCCAACAGGGACTTAAGCCGTGGATTAGGAGTCAAGTAGCATTGCTGGAGATCAAGAATTATGCTGCTTTGGTTCAAAAGGCAATGATAGTGGAAGGTGAGCGGGAAGCTGCAAGAAGAGAAAATGGAGGAAGAAAGAGGAAATTTGAAAGCTCAGAGCAAGAGCAAGGAAGTTCAAAGTTTAGAGGGACGTTTGGTAAGAATGGTGGAGGTCAGAACCAAAGATTTCAGAAATTTAAACCCGGTAACGGAGCTCAGAAGAACCGTTTCCAAAAAGTAGGACAACCGGGGAAGGATAACAGGCCCCAGATTCAAGAATACAAGAATTGTGGAAAGAGACACCCGGGAAGGTGTAATAAGTTGGAATGTGACATGTTTTAAATGCAACCAGAAGGGACATTACTCTTCAGAATGCCCAAGTGGAGCGAGGAAGCCTGATTTGGCTTGTTTCAAATATGGTAAAGTGGGCCATATGGCCAGGAATTGCAAGGAGCCTGTTCAGAAAGCTAATGTTCTTAGGATTGCTAGACTGCCGTCTCTCCCAGCACCACCAGCTCAACCCAGAGCTAGGACCTTTAATATGACGATGAAAGGTGTGGTGCAAGATGTGGACGTGGTAGCAGGTTTGCTTGTTATTAACTCAGTAAAAGTAAAAGTATTGATGGATTCTGGAGCTACTAGATCTTTTATTTTTGAAAGTATTCTTGATATGTTAAATTGTGTTGCATACCCTCCAGAACCTAATTTGATTATAGAGGTAGCAAATCAAGAGAAAGTTATTGCTAGCAAGATGTGTCCCGATTGTGATGTGGCTATAGAAGGTCGGCACTTTTCTGCTGACTTAATTCCCTTTAAGTTAATAGAATTTGAGGTTATACTAGGAATGGATTGGTTGTTAAACCATGAGGCGCAAATAGAATGTAAAAGTAAGAAGGTGAAGATAAGAACCAATGATGGTGAAGAAGTGGTATTCAAAGGAAAGAGGCAAGAGAAGAAATTCCTAATGACCATTGAGGTGAGAAAATTAATACGACAAGGATGCGAAGTGTATTTGGATCATGTCATGGATGTAGAGAAAGAATCCATAAGGATTGAGGATATTCCGATAGTAAGAGATTTTCCGGATGTGTTTCCTGATGAATTGCCTGGACTACCTCCAGACAGAGAGATTGAGTTTACGATTGATTTAGCTCCTGGAACGGAACAAGTATCGAAAGCTCCCTATCGTATGGCGCCAGTTGAAATGAAGGAATTGGCAGCTCAGTTGCAAGAATTGTTGGAAAAAGGAGTGATCCGACCGAGTGTATCCCCGTGGGGCGCACCGGTGTTGTTTGTAAAGAAAAAGGATGGTAGTATGAGGTTGTGCATTGATTACCGCGAACTAAATAAATTGACGATTAAGAATAAGTAACCTCTACCATGGATCGATGACTTATTTGACCAGTTAAAAGGAGCTTCATGTTTCTCCAAGATTGATTTAAGATCTGGGTATCATCAGCTAAGGATCAAAGCGGAAGATATACCCAAGACAGCATTTCTAACGAGATATGGACACTATGAGTTTTTGGTAATGGCGTTTGGATTGACAAATGCGCCAGCCGCATTTATGGATCTTATGAACAGAGTGTTCAAGCAATATTTGGATAAGTTCATTATTGACGATATACTGATTTACTCCAAGATAAGAAGATCCTAAGGAGCATTTGAGGATTTCCTTGGAAATTCTGAGGAAAGAGAAGCTGTACACTAAGTTTTCAAAGTGTGAATTTTGGTTAAAGGAAGTGCAATTTCTTGGTCATGTAGTTAATAAAGAAAGAATCAAAGTGGACCCAGCCAAGATAGAAGCTGTAATGAATTGGGAAAGATCCAAGACTCCTATGGAAGTAAAAAGTTTTCTGGGATTAGCCGGATATTACAGGAGATTTGTGCAAGATTTCCCTAAGATTGTCATTTCGTTAACAAAGTTGACGAGAAAGAACGAGAAGTTTGTCTGGATGGAAAAGTGCGAGGAAAGTTTTCAAGAGTTAAAGAAGAGGTTGGTAACCGCCCCAGTACTGGTATTACCAGATGAAAAAGGGGAATTTGTGATATTCAGTAATGCTTCATATAAAGGACTTGGATGCCTGTTAATGCAACACGGGAAGGTAATAGCATATGCTTCAAGGCAACTCAAGCCGCACGAACAGAAGTATCCAACGCATGATTTGGAATTGGCAGCAATTGTGTTTGCCCTTAAGATTTGGAGGCATTATTTGTACGGGGAAAAATGCGAGATTTATATGGATCATAAGAGTTTAAAGTATATCTTTACTCAAAAGGAATTGAATATGAGACAACGAAGGTGGTTGGAATTGATCAAAGATTATGATTGTGCGATAAACTATCATCCTGGAAAGGCAAATGTGGTGGTCGACGCTCTAAGTGGTAAGGAAAGGTTGAATATGTTAACGACATCGGAAGAATTGATCAAGGATTTTGAAAAGATGGAAATAGAGGTGTAGACTCCAGAAATTAGAGGTGAAGCTATATATGCAATGTCATTTCAACCCGAAATTTTGAAAAAGATTCGATGCTGTCAAGAGCAAGTGATGAATCGTGAAAGGGATAAGTTGACGGGAGAAGAAATTAAAGCTCAAAAAGATAGAAAAGGAATATACCGTGTTAACTCGCGTATTTGGATACCTAATGTTGTGGAACTAAAGCATGAGATTTTGCAAGAAGCGCATAACTCGAGATTTTCAATTCACCCTGGAAGTACGAAAATGTACCAGGATTTAAAAGAAAGTTATTGGTGGCCAAACATGAAGAAGGAAATTGCCGAATGGATAAGTAAATGTTTTACGTGCCAAAGAGTCAAAGCGGAACATCAAAGGCCGAGCGGATTGCTTCAGCCACTGGATATACCTGAATGGAAATGGGAGCATATAGCGATGGATTTCGTGGTAGGATTACCTAAAACTAAGTCAAATCATGATGCGATTTGGGTGGTAATCGATCGGTTGACAAAGTCAGCACATTTCTTGCCGATAAATGAAAGGTTTTCATTGGAAAAGTTGGTCAAATTGTATTTGGATGAAATTGTGATGCATCATGGAGTTCTTGTATCCATCGTATCTGATAGAGATCCAAGGTTTAACTCGAGATTTTGGCGACAATTCCATGATCATTTGGGAGCTAAGTTGAAAATGAGGACGGTATATCATCCACAGACAGACGGGCAAAGTGAAAGGACAATTCAGACAATTGAAGATATGTTACGAACCTGCGCAATAGATTTCAAAGGAAATTGGGACGATCATTTGCCATTAATTGAGTTTTTCTACAACAACAGTTATCACGCGAGTATTGGCATGCCGCCTTATGAAGCGTTGTATGGAAGAAAGTGTAGGTCCCCAACATATTGGGACGAAGTTGGTAAGTGCAAATTAATTGGCCCAGAGCTAGTTCAACAAACAAAGGAAAAGGTAGAAATGATTCGAAAGAGATTAATTGCAGCTCATGATCGCCAAGCAAAGTATGCAAATCAAGAACGTAAAGATGTGCAATTTGAATCTGGAGACAAAGTCTTATTAAAGATATCTCCTTGGAAGGGCTTAACCCGATTCGGAAAGAAAGGAAAGTTGAGTCCTAGGTATATTGGACCATTTGAAGTATTGCGACGAGTTGGGAAAGTGGCTTATGAATTGGCGCTACCTCCGCAAATGTAACATCTGCACAATGTATTTCATGTATCTCTTCTGAAGAAGTATAATGCTGATGCGAGACATGTGATCGAGTTGGAGCCAGTGGAAATCCAACCAGATTTATCTTATGTAGAACAACCAGGGCGAATTTTGGACCGAAAAGAGACGACACTCGGGAATAAAGTTGTACCTCTAGTTAGAGTATTGTGGAGAAATCCACTAGTCGAAGAATCAACTTGGGAATTAGAAAGCGAAATGAAAGAAAAACATCCCCATCTATTTGCTTAGATTAGATTCTGAGGACATAATCCTTTTAAGGAGGGTAGATTATGACGACTGAGAATTTTACGACGTAATTAAGTCAATAAAATATGCTTTATGTGATATGATTATAATTATATGGTTAAGTGTTGATTAATTGTCTTTGTTGTATATTAGAATATAGGAGCGTAAATAAAAACGTTCCAATTTAAAGAGTCAGCTTAGGAGTGAAGCTGTGTCGTCGGGCCGTCAGGTAGAACGGAACCCGTCCTAATAAGGAGTTAAAGAATATAAAATATGAATTATGTGTGATTGAGTGTAATGAATGTCTAAATAAAGTATTTCATCCTAAGTGACGTGTCGGTCGATAGTGTTAATGAGAAGCGTAATCGAAATGCTGAGCGTCGGGCCGTCAGGCGGAACGTGACCCGATACGCGTAAAAAGGGGTAAAGATTAAAGAAGGAAAAATTCTATGATCAGACTTGAGTTGTTATGTGATCGTATATGTGTGATTTCCTATATGTGTGCATGACTATACGCTCTGTGACATTTTTATGAATTTAAAGGATTTATTTGATTTAAATAAAGGTTTATTTAACCTTCGTGCATTTTTATGAAATCATCTGAGTAAGATAACTGAATGAGATTTGTTCTGTTATCTTCGTAATAATCCTGTAGACTTTCTAAAAATGATGGATGGATTTATTTGGTGATCGTTGCATTTTAAATTGATTTTTATGTGATAAAGTGTTATTATAAGCACGAACTTGTGAAAATCATATAAAATCAACCATTCGCTCAAAAATCTATTATGAGTAATGGCTGAAAAGCTAATTTTGAGATCTACGTATAAAAATTGTTATTTGCAATAATTTTCGACTTTCCGAGAGAGACATATTTTATAATTGATTTTTATTATATTTGAGTAAAAAGAAAGGATCAAGTGAGCATAAAAAAGAATTAGTAATGTACTAATTTGCCCTTGTCTTTGGTGGTGTATAAATTCATTCTCCCCCCTTTTTCCGAGCATCTCATTCTCTCTTCTCTCTTTTTTTCTCACTCTCTCTCGGCTACTCTCTCTCTCTCTTTTTCCTCTCGGTATATTGTCTCTCTCTCTCTAATTCTTTGAAATCCTCCATGAATCTTCATCCTTGTTCCATACAAGAGCTTCAATTCATGTGCATGTGTGTGTTTATGCTTGCATGTGAAGTGTGTGTGTGTGTTTTTAGGTTCGGTTTTGAGCCGAGACCCGGGGTTTACTTGATTAATTCTTGTTTCTATGATTATTGTGATGAAATCATATTGCATGTAGTGTTGCAGCATTTTTTTAGAGAATCAGAGGTTTTATGGTTGGATACCCTCGAATGAGGGCACCACCGTGAAGCCACTGCGACCGGTGATGAACTCCGGTGAACCGGTGGTGAGTGATGATGTAAACACTGAGCTCTACTAAACCAAATACTTATTTTTGATTGTTGCATGTGTCATTCTTGAAAAAAACCCGAATGGTTTTGATCTTTGAAGTCATTGATTTGATTTTACTTGTTGAATAAAGTAATTATGGATTGTTATTAGAATGGTTAATGGATTAAAAGGAGTGAAATTGTTATTGCATGCTAAGTTTTGGTTCGGGATTTATACTAATAAAAAGGGGAATTGAATTTGTTGACTTGATCTTAGCTTATTTAGTATACAAAGTAATTGCATGTTAGTTTTAAAGAAGATCAAGTTATGAATGTCAATGTTTAGTCCTTGAGTTGTGAATTTTGGATTTTTGCCGAATAGAAAATGTGTTTAGAAGGGATTAATTTGATGATTAAGTGGATGCATGTTGATTGAATGAATTGATTAAAGTTGAAGTCACTAGGTAATGCTTGGTTTTGGTGTTTAATGAATTGAATGACTAAGTAAAGGTTTAAAACAAGTTGGGAATGTAATTTAAGACTTTGCATGTTAAAATTTATCCTTGCATGCATGATTATTGGAAAAACCCGAATGGGTCTTAGGCTTAAAAAGAGAATTAAGTTGATTTCTTTGCTAATTATCTTAATGGCTAGTGATAACTTGATTGCATGACAATGATTGGGTGGTGTTTGTGTTCGAATTTTGATAATTAAAAGAAGGTGTGATTTTCGATTCCTATTGTGATTATGATTCGGATTTTTGATTAAGAAGGATGAAGTTTAATTGCGTAAATGACTCTTGTGATTTGCATTTGATTATATGAGATGAATTTGAGTATACATGGTTGTGTTTTATGCGAATAGCCGAACAGAATACAAGTAGAGAAATGAATGAATTGGTTATAATCCCTTGCTAGGTAATTGCATGTGAAATTTAGAAGAATGGTGACTTATTTGTGGTTGTTTTGATTCGAATTAAAGTATATGGAAATGGGATGATTGATTTGTATTATTTATGGTTGTCTTGTTGGCTTAAAGATGACTTTAAGGTCGATACTGCAAGTTTTTCCGTTTGTTTATTCGTATAAGAATTTCTAGTAAAAAGAGCTATGTGTACCATTATAAAGTACGATTTGACTTCGAATTAAGAAAAGGATGTTTATAAGATAATGGTCGAGTATATAAAGGTGAAAAGGTTAAGAGTAAAATATATATGATGTGTGATGTGCTATGTGCTTATGTGTATAAGCTATATTCGTATACTCGGGTCAAGGATATAATTGAGTTATCGTATTGAGTGATCATTCCGGGAACGAGAGTTGAGAATCTGATTAAGATTTTGGTTTTGATTGTAGATTCGAAGCGTGAGGGCATTCAGGCTAGGAAAGGAAAGGATATACTAGGTGGTAGTAGTTCAACCTTCAGGAAAGCAAATTCAGGCAAGTAACTCTGATTACTTGTGTAAATGATTATGAAGAGAATGTTGTCCATACCATGTAGAGTATTGAACTGTTTAAGTAGTAAAACCCTAATTTTGATTTGAGATACCATGCCTTTGATCTTGATAAACTATTATTGATAAGCTTACTGATTCAACCTTTTGATAACATGTCCTTTCTGTTCAAGTTATTTATTAAGCCATGAATTGTTTAAACCCTATAATTATCCTTGTGAACCCTGTTTAATGATACCTTATTTCCTGATCACCCTATTGGTCCCTAAACAGATGTTGATCCCTCTAACTTAAGTACTTTGTTATCCTTGATTCAGAATCCTTAAGAATTGTTCCTTGTTTATCTTTGAATCACTCCCTGAACTTTGTTTTCTTAAAATTTGACTTAAGAATGAGTTTCGACTCGAAAGAGTCTGAATGATTTCATATTCTTGGTAATGATAAAATGAATTTTTGAAAACCTATTTGTTTTTCCAACTCAAGGTTTTCCAAACGAATTCCTGATGGATTGGATTGGGACGTAAGAGGCTAGTGGGACTAGTCCAGTCATGGTAAGAGGCTAGCGGGGCTAGTCCAACTTAAGGCTGAAATTATGTCGATTGGTACCTTAAAGACCGGATGGAGGTCGGTACGGGCTGATCACCCGTATTATAATGAAATGGAAAGATAAAGTGATCCAATCAAGGGTTCTAAATGATTATTTAAAAGGGAACTTAAACTTTCTGTTCAGTAAATTGATTCTTGAAAATGAAAATGTTTATATTGTTTTGAAAAGAGTTGATTATGATAATGTGAAGCTTAAAGCTCGAGAACCCTGATTCTTAAATCTGTTGATCATATGATTGATTCCATATAATGAAATACTGTTGCTTTCCTCTTTTTGAAAGATCTATTCTGATCCTTTAAAGATTTGTGATGAATGTCGGCTTTCATCCTACATTGAGCCTTGTTCCTTAAAAGCTCAATATTGTTCCTTCAAAACCTTTTCTTAACTCTAAAGCTGGAAATCTGCCACCTAGAACAAATAAAGTAGAATGCCCTGAGATTGGTAAAGTATATTGTGAATTTATATCGTGGAACTGCTATATAGTTACTTGCTGAGTTTTATACTCATATGTTTTGTTTTAATCTAACCATGGCAGTTAAGCAAGAAGATGGCCAGGCTTAGGCGCACTGCTCGTAAGAGCGTACCTGGTGGTCCCTATCGTGTTGAGGGCTTCCGGTTGCCAGAGCAGGTAGTTGTAATTTTGAGTGAGCACGCGCCTAGAAGGAAATCTGTAAAGATACAATGGGTTATCTGTCGGTTCCCAGCCGGAATCGATATTGTCTATTTAATAATATTTTGGGGTTGTAAGTTATATTTTATGATTGGTAGTTGTAATTTTGTCTCATACTTTATCTTGTTGATCCTGTTAGTAGTTAATCGGGCTTTAGGCTTATTTAATTATTAGATTAAAGGTTTGTGAGTCCTCATTTCCTAACCCCGAGATTGAGGGTGTCACATGATTCTTGATTGTGATAAGTGTTAAGGCCGAACAGGCCATAGGAAATAAAGGTCAAAACTTGATTTTTGATAATTGAAAGAATGATTGAGTGTTTATATGTGAAATCTTTGATTTTGCCTGTTGGATTGTTGTTTTGGTTTGAATTAAAGATAAAAGAAAAAGGGAAATTGAGTTTATTGATTTTAAAAGCTATAAGGGATAGCTATGGTCGTAAGTAATTAGCTGTGAATGAAATTGTGTGTTCGTATGAGTTATAAATGTTTAATTTGGAGAATAGTCGAGATTTAGCGAGTATAATTTGGTGATCGAGTATATATTTAGAGATATAAAGGCTATGAGAAAAGAATGTGTTATGTGCTATGTGCATGTTTGTATATAAGCTATACTCGTATAGTTCGAGTCAGAAGTATAATCGAGCTATCGTATTGAGTGAACGTTCCGGGAACGAGAGTTGAGAAACTAATTGAGGTTTTGGTTTTGATTGTAGATTCGGAACGTGAGGACATTCAGGCTAGGAAAGGGAAAGGTATACTAGTTGGCAGTAGTTCAACCTTTGTGATACAGGAAAGCGAATTCAGGCAAGTAACTCTAATTACTCATGTAAATGGTTATAGAGAGAATGTTGTTCATACCATGTAGAGTATTGAACTGTTAAAATGATGAACCCCTGATATCGATTTGAGATACCCTGTCTTTGATCTTGTAAAAGTGTTACTGATAAGCTTATTGATTCAACCCTTTGGTAACCTATCTTTTCTGTTCAACTTATTTGTTATGCCATGAACTGTTATAAACCCTATAATTATCTTTACGAACCCCTTGTAATGATGCCATATTCTTTGATCACCATATCCCCTATTGATCCTTGGAACAGTCTGATTCTTTTAATTTAAGTACCTTGTTATCATTGATTCAAAACCCCTAGAATTTCATCTTGTTTATCCTTGATTCAATTTTTTAACTTTGAATTCTTGAAATTGAATCTAAGAATGAGTTTCGACTTGAAAGAGTCCGAATGATTTCATATTCTTGGTAATGATAAAATGAATTTAGAAAACCTACTTTTTCCAACTCAAGGTTTTCCAAACGAATTCCTGATGGATTGGATTGGACGTAAGAGGCTAGTGGGACTAGTCCAGTCATTGTAAGAGGCTAGCGGGGCTAGTCCAATTTAAGGCTGAAATTATGTTGTATGGTACCTTAAAGACCGGATGGAGGTCGGTACGGGTTGATCACCCGTATTATAATGAAATGAAAAGATAAAGTGGTCCAATCAAGGGTTCCATATTGATTTAAAAAAAATGGAATTGAAACTTCCTACTCAGTAATTGATTCTTTGAATAAAATGAAAATGGTTTATATTGCTTTGAAAAGAGTCGATGGTGATATTGTGAAGCTTAAAGCTCGTGAACCCTGATTTTAATCTATTGATCATATAATTGGTTCCATATAGTGAAATATTATTGCTTTCCTTTATGAAAGATCTGTTTTGATCCTTTAATGATTTGTGATAAATGTCGGCTTTCACCCTGCTTCGAGCCTTGTTCCTTGAAAGCCCCACATTTTTCCTTTATAACCCTTTCATATCCCGAAAGATGGAAATCTGCCACCTAGAACAAATAAAGTAGAATGCTCTGAGATTGGTAAAGTATATTGTGGATTTTATATCATAGAACTGCTTTATAGTTACTTGCTGAGTTTTATACTCATATGTTTTGTTTTAATCTAATCATGGCAGTTACGCAAGAAGATGGCCAGGCTTAGGCGCACTGCTCGTAAGACCGTACCTGGTGGTCCCTACCACGTTGAGTTGGGTGCTTTGGTGGATAAGCTAGCTCGAGATACTAGGCAGAGCACTTCAGTTATGGATGATGAGTGGCGAGTTCGGGTTAAGATGGTGGAGCAGGTTGCCCGGAGGAGATTGGATGAGGGACCATCCACTAGTGATGTTGATGCTGAGGCCCGGAAGCTGTATAAGATCATTCGCTGGATGTTGGTTGTGTTGAGAGAGATTCTGGATGACTAGCTGTTAGACGATATTGTTGGTTGAGCCCGTAGATTGTTGTTTTTCAGCTTCTGTAGGCTTTGGGATACCGGGATCCCTTTTTCGTTTGTTTTGATATATTTTGGAACATTGTAGTAGTAGTTGTTAGAAGTTAGGGGTAGATAGGGGATATTTTCCAGTTTTTCCTCTGTTTAACCCTGCTATATTATTGTACCTTATTTCATAATTTGTGGTAACCAGACTTTTCTTTATGTACCCCTTTGTTTAAATAAATCCATTATCTTGTTTTCCATTGTGCACCCTAAATATCTCATAAACTATTCTAAATATCATATTTCCGTACAATAATGTTTAAAATTCATAATACCCTATTCTGTGGCATGATAAAACAACACTGATATGAGAATTATGTAGTAATAGGATTGCATGTGCAAAATTGGGTAAAGCTTAAACCCCGCAAAAAGATTTCATAATAAAATGTTGTTATATATATGCCATGCTATCGTATCGCTAAATAAATGCTCAATCAGGTTTGTAAGAAATGGCCAACTCACCAGATCACCAAGAAGAAGAAATACCAACCCAAGACCCAGAAGTAAACCCAGAAACCACCATGATGAGCAGACTTGCTCAGCTTTTGCAACAACCTGTGGCCCCTAAAGTTGGAAACTTCAAACACTTTCAATCTGTTCATCCCCCAGAATTCTTAGGTTTTCCAGACCCGATTAAAGCACAGTCGTGGTTAAGAGAAATGGAAAAAGATTTTTTGAGTTAGCAGAAGTTAAGGACGACAAGAAAGCTCAGTATGCAAGTTATTACCTTAAAGATGAAGCGAGTTTCTGGTGGGAGTCTTTGAAAGCGTTGTTGGAAGGAAAGGACTTAACATGGGAGAAGTTCACTGAGATGTTTCTGGAGAAGTATTTGCCGAGTTATATGCAAGATCAGTTGGAGATGAAATTTCAGGACCTTAGACAAGAAGATATGTCGGTAGCGGAGCATGAAGTGAAATTTTCGGAGCTGTCTAGGTTCGTACCTGAGTATGTAAATACGGAGACAAAGAAGGCTAAGAGGTTCCAACAGGGACTTAAGCCATGGATTAGGAGTCAAGTAGCGTTGTTGGAGATCAAGAATTATGATGCTTTGGTGCAAAAGGCAATGATAGTAGAAGGTGAGCATGAAGCTTCGAAGAGAGAAAATGAAGGAAAGAAAAGAAAATTTGAAAGCTCAGAGCAAGAGCAAGGAAGTTCAAAGTTTAGAGGAAAGTTTGGAAGGAATGGTGGAGGTCAGCACCAAAAGTTTCAGAAGTTTAAACCCGGTAACGGAGCCCAAAAGAACCATTTCCAGAAAGCAGGACAACCGGGGAAGGATAACAGACCTCAGATTCAAGAATGCAAGAATTGTGGGAAGAGACACCCGGGGAGGTGTAATAAGTTGGACGTAACATGTTTCAAGTGCAACCAGAAAGGGCATTATTCTTCAAAGTGTCCAAATGGAGCAAGGAAGCCTGACTTGGCTTGTTTTAAGTGTGGAAAGGTGGGCCATATGGCCAGGTATTGCAAGGAGCCTGTTCAAAAGGCTAATGTTCTTAGGATTGCAGGACCGCCGTCTCTCCCAGCACCATCAGCTCAATCCTGAGCTAGAACTTTTAATATGACAATGAAAGATGCGGTGCAAGATGTGGACGTGGTGGCAGGTATGCTTGTTATTAACTCAGTAGAAGTAAAAGTATTGAAGGATTCTGGTGCAACTAGATCTTTTATCTCTGAAAGTATTCTTAATAAGGTAAACTGTGTTACATACCCTCTGGAACCTAATTTGATTATAGAGGTAGCAAATCAAGAGAATGTTATTGTTAATAAGATTTGTCCCGATTGTGATGTGATTATAGAAGGTCGGCACTTTTCTGCTGACTTAATTCCCTTTAAGTTAGGAGAGTTTGAGGTTATACTAGGAATAGATCGGTTGTCAAACCATGAGGCGCAAATAGAATGTAAGAGTAAGAAGGTGAAGTTAAGGACCAAGGATGGTGAGGAAGTGATATTCAAAGGAAAGAGGCAAGAGAAGAAATTCCTAACGGCGATCGAGACGAGGAGATTATTACATCAAGGATGCAAAATTTATTTGGCTCATGTTGTGGATATGGAGAAAGAATCCGTGAGGATTGAGGATATCCCAATAGTAAGAGATTTTCCAGATGTATTTCCTGATGAATTGCCTAGACTACCTCCAGATAGAGAGATCGAGTTTACGATTGATTTGGCTCCTAAAATGGAACCCGTATCAAAAGCTCCCTATCGTATGGCACCAGTTGAGATGAAGGAATTGGCCGCTCAGTTACAAGAATTGTTGGATAAAGGAGTAATTCGGCCGAGTGTATCCCCGTGGGGTGCTATGAGGTTGTGCATTGATTATCACGAATTGAATAAGTTGACGATTAAGAACAAGTACCCTCTACCACGAATCGATGACTTGTTTGATCAATTAAAAGGAGCTTCGTGTTTCTCCAAGATTGATTTAAGATCTGGGTATCATCAATTAAAGATTAAAGCGGAAGATATACCCAAGATAGCATTTCGAACGAGATATGGACACTACGAGTTTTTGGTAATGGCATTTGGTTTGACGAATGCGCCAGCCGCATTTATGGATCTTATGAACAGAGTGTTCAAGCAATATTTGGATAAGTTCGTTATTGTGTTTACTGACGATATAATGATTTACTCCAAGACGAAAGAAGATCATAAGGAGCATTTGAGGATTTCTTTGGAAACTCTGAGGAAAGAGAAGCTATACGCTAAGTTTTTGAATTGTGAATTTTGGCTAAAGGAAGTGCAATTTCTTGGTCATGTAGTTAATAAAGAAGGAATCAAAGTGGACCCAACCAAGATAGAAGTTGTAATGAATTGGGAAAGGCCCAAGACTCCTACGGAAGTTAGAAGTTTTCTAAGATTAGCTGGATACTACAGAAGGTTTGTGCAAGATTTCTCTAAGATTGTTGTCGCATTAACAAAGTTGACAAGGAAGAACGAGAAGTTTATATGGACGGAAAAGTGCGAGGAAACCTTTCAAGAGTTAAAGAAGACACTGGTAATTGCCCCAGTGTTGGTGTTACCTGATGAAAAAGGAGAATTTGTAATATTCAGTGATGCTTCGTATAAAGGACTTGGATGTGTGTTAATACAACACGGGAAGGTAATAGCATATGCGTCAAGGAAACTCAAGCTGCACGAGCAAAAGTATCCAACGCATGACTTAGAATTGGCAGCAATTGTGTTTGCCCTTAAGATTTGGAGGCATTATTTATACGGGGAAAAGTGCGAGATTTATATAGATCATAAGAGTTTAAAGTATATCTTCACTCAAAAAGAATTGAATATGAGACAAAGAAGGTGGTTAGAATTGATCAAAGATTATGGTTGTGCGATAAACTATCATCCTGGAAAGGCAAACGTGGTAGCAGACGCTCTAAGTCGCAAGAAAAGGTTTAATATGTTAACGTCATCGGAAGAATTGATCAAGGATTTTGAAAAGATGGAAATAAAAGTGTAGACTCCAGAATTCGGAGGTGAAGCTGTATATGCGATGTCATTTCAACCCAAAATTTTGGAAAAGATTCGATGCTGTCAAGAGCAAGTGATGAATCGTGAAAAGGATAAGTTGACACGAGAAGAAATTAAAGCTCAAAAGGATGGAAAAGGAATATATCGTGTTAACTCACGTATTTGGATACCTAACATCGTGGAACTAAAGCACGAGGTTTTGTAAGAAGCGCATAACTCGATATTTTCAATTCACCCGGGAAGTACGAAATGTACCAGGATTTAAAAGAAAGTTATTGGTGGCCAAGCATGAAAAAGGAAATTGCGGAATGGATAAGTAAGTGTTATGCGTGTCAAAGAGTCAAAGCGGAACATCAGAGGCCAAGCGGATTGCTTCAGCCACTGGATATACCAGAATGGAAAAGGGAACATATAGCGATGGATTTCGTGGAAGGATTACCTAAAACCAAGTCCAATCATGAAGCGATTTGGGTGGTAATCGATCGGTTGACGAAGTCAGCACATTTTTTGCCGATAAATGAAAGATTTTCATTGGAAAAGTTGGTCAAATTGTATTTGGATGAGATTGTGATGCGTCACGGAGTCCATGTATCTATCGTGTCTGATAGAGATCCAAGGTTTAACTCGAGATTTTGGAGACAATTCCATGATCATTTGGGAACTAAGCTGAAAATGAGTACGGCATATCATCCGCAGACGGACGGACAAAGTGAAAGGACAATTCAGATAATTGAAGATATGTTGCAAACCTGCGTAATAGATTATAAAGGAAATTGGGACGATCATTTGCCGTTAATTGAGTTTTCCTACAACAACAGTTATCACGCGAGTATTAGCATGCCACCTTATGAAGAGTTGTATGGAAGAAAATGTAGGTCCCCTACATATTGGGACGAGGTTGGTGAGCGCAAATTAATTGGCCCAGAGCTGGTTCAACAAACAAAAGAAAAGGTAGAAATGATTCGAAAAAGATTAGTTGCAGCTCAAGATCGATAAACGAAGTACGCAAATCAAGAACGAAAAGATGTGCAATTTGAACCTGGAGACAAAGTCTTGCTAAAGATATCTCCTTGGAAAGGTTTAACTCGATTCGAAAAGAAAGGGAAGTTGAGTCCTAGGTATATTGGACCATTCGAGGTACTGCGACGAGTTGGGAAGCTGGCATATGAATTAGCGCTACCTCCGTAAATGCAACATCTACACAATGTAATCCATGTGTCTCTTCTGAAGAAGTATAATGTTGATGCGAGCCATGTGATCGAATTGGAACCAGTGGAAATTCAACCGGATTTGTCTTATGTGGAACAACCAGTTCAAATCTTAGACCGAAAGCAGAGGACACTTAGAAATAAAGTTGTACCTCTAGTTATAGTGTTGTGGAGAAATCCACTAGTAGAAGAATCAACTTTGGAATTAGAAAGTGAAATGAAAGAAAAGTATCCCTGTCTATTTGCCTAGACTAGATTCTGGGGACAGAATCCTTTTAAGGAGGGTAGATTGTGACGACTGAGAATTTTGCGATGTAATTAAGTCAATAAAGGGTGATTTATGTGAAGTGATTATGATTATATGATTAAGTGATGTTTAATTGTCGTTACTGTATATTAGAATCTAGGAGCGTAAGTAAAAGCGTTCCAATTTAAAGAGTCAGCTTAGGAGTTAAGCTGTGTTGTCGGGCCGTCAGGTAGAACGGAACCCGTCCTAATAAGGATTTAAAGTATATAAAATATGAAATATGTATGATTGTGTGATATGAATGTCTAAATGAAGTATTTCATCCTAATGACGTGTCGGTCGATAAAGATATTGAGAAGCGTAATTGAAACGCTGAGCGTCGGGCCGTCAGGTTGAACGTGACCCGGTACGCGTAAAAAGGAATAATATTAAAGAAGTATAATTTCTATGATCAGACATGAGTTTTGATGTATTCATATGTGTGTTTTCCTGTCTATACGCATGATTACGTGATCTTTTGATATTTTTATGGATTTAAGGGAATTATTTGATTTAAATAAAGTTTTATTTAACCTTCGTGCATTTTTATAAAATTATCCGAGTAAGATAACTGCATGAGATTTGTTCTGTTATCTTCGTAATAATCCTGTAGACTTTCTAAAAATGATGGACGGATTTATTTGGTGATCTTTGCATTTTAAATTGATTTTTATGTGATAAAATGTTATTATTAGCACAAACTTGTAAAAATCATATAAAATCAACCGTATGCTCAAAATCTTATTATGAGTAATGGTTGGAAAGCTAATTTCGAGATTCATGTTTTAAAATTATCATTCGTATCAAATTCATCCTTTTCGAGAGAGACATTTGCAAATCAAATTCGTTTTCTTTTAAGAATAAAAAGTGAATCAGAAATGAGATACCTAATTACCATACTACCCCTCCCTTGGTAGTATATAATCTCACCCACCTCCTATTTTCTTTCTTTTTACCCGAGCTTCTCTCTTCTCTTTCTTTTTTCTCTCATTTCTTCATCCCTCTTGGGATTTCTCTCTCTCTCTCTCTCTCTCTCTCTCTCTCTCTCTCTCTCTCGGTACACTCTCTCTTCAATCTCACACTTGTTCTTCACTCTTTTTTGATTATAGACCCATGATTGTGTGAGATTTTGTGATATCTACCTATATACATACATGCATGTCACTATCTTCAAGTTTTTGAGAAAAACCAAATTTGGATTTGGTGGTTTTGAATTCGGTTTTCGTGAAAACAAAAGGGCTTTGGTTCTTGAATGATTTAAAGTGAAGATGAGTGCTTGCATGTGTGTAATCACTTGAGAAAATCGGTGGTTGAAGGTTGGAAACCCCAGAATGGGGGCACCACCGTGATGCTACCGCCACCGGTGATGAACTCCGGTGAACCGGTGGTGAGCAATGATGTTAAACACTGAGCTCTAGTATTTAATAAATTATTTTATGTTTGCATGTGGTTTATTTTGAAAGGCCGAATGGTTTTGTAGTTTACAAGTTGATGAATTGATTCTTGTTGATTATGAATGTTAATCTAGCTTAATGTTAAGAGATTAGTGTGATTAAAGATGCAAAAGTTTGAAATTGAGTTTGCATGTGAGGATTCTTAGAAAAGGCCGAATGGTTCTTGTTTTTTTTGGAAAATCATGTTAATTTGTTGGTGCAGATGATCTATTGATGATTTTTTTATAAATTGTAGAGTAATTAGAATGAGTTATAGTCCAAATTGATGCATGCATGCTGTGATTCTTGGAAATTTTGAATGTTTCTACTCGATTAAGTTGAATTAAGTGTTAAATTGAGTGATCATCCATGATTACATTTGAATTATGAGTTTAAATGAGTTGTAAGAATGAAATTAAACTAGTTTGGGATGATATAATTGATGCATGTCAAATAAGGGCTTTGCATGTTTGATTCTTGATTATGATAAGTGTTGAGGCCGAATAGGCCATAGGAAATAAAGGTCAAAACTTTATTTTTGGTAATTGAAAGAATGATTGAGTGTTTATATGTGAAAATCTTTGATTTTGCTTGTTGGATTGTTGTTTTCGTTCGAATTAAGGATAAAAGAAAAAGGGAAATTGAGTTGATTGATTTTAAAAGCTATAAGTGATAGTTATGGTCATAAGTAATTAGCTATGAATGAAATTGTGTATTCGTATGAGTTATAAATGTTTAATTTGGAGAATAGTCAAGATTTAGCGAGTATAAGTTGGTGATCGAGTATATATATATAGAGATATAAAGGCTATGAGAAAAGAATGTGTTATGTGCTATGTGCATGTGTGTATATAAGATATACTTCTATAGTTCGAGTCAGAAGTATAATCGAGTTATCGTATTGAGTGAACGTTCCGGGAACGAGAGTTGAGAAACTAATTGAGGTTTTGGTTTTGATTATAGATTCGGAACGTGAGGGCATTCAGGCTAGGAAAGTGAATTCAGGAAAGTAACTCTAATTACTTGTGTAAATGGTTATAGAAAGAATATTGTTCATACCATGTAGAGTATTGAACTGTTAAAATGATGAACCTTGTTATTGATTTGAGATACCATGTCTTTGATCTTGTAAAACTGTTACTGATAAGCTTATTGATTCAACCCTTTGGTAACCTATCTTTTATGTTCAACTTATTTGTTATGCCATGAACTGTTATAAACCCTATAATTAGCTTTACGAACCCCTTGTAATGATGCCATATTCTTTGATCACCATATCCCCTATTGATCCTTGGAATAGTCTGATTCTTTTAACTTAAGTACCTTGTTATCATTGATTCAAAACCCCTAAAATTTCATCTTGTTTATCCTTGATTCATTTCCTTAACTTTGAATTCTTGAAATTGAATCTAAGAATGAGTTTCGACTTGAAAGAGTCCGAATGATTTTATATTCTTGGTAATGATCAAATGAATTTAGAAAACCTAATTTTTCCAACTCAAGGTTTTCCCAACGAATTCCTGATGGATTGGATTGGACGTAAGAGGCTAGTGGGACTAGTCCAGTCATTGTAAGAGGCTAGCGGGGTTAGTCCAGTTTAAGGTTGAAATTATACCGCATGGTACCTTAAAGACCGGATGGAGTACGGGCTGATCACCCGTATTATAATGAAATAAAAAAGATAAAGTGGTCCAATCAAGGGTTCTATATTAATTTTTTTTTTAAAAAGGAATCGAAACTTCCTACTTAGTAATTGATTCTTTGAAAAAAAGTGAAAATGGTTTATATTGCTTTGAAAAGAGTCGATTGTGTTATTGTGAAGCTTAAAGCTCGTGAACCTGATTTTAGTCTATTGATCATATAATTGGTTCCATATAGTGAAATATTATTGCTTTCCTTTCTGAAAGATCTGTTTGATCCTTTAATGATTTGTGATGAATGTCGGCTTTCACCCTGCTTCGAGCCTTGTTCCTTGAAAGCCCCACATTTTTCCTTCATAACCCGAAAGATGAAAATCTTCCACCTAGAACAAATAAAGTAGAATGCCCTGATATTGGTAAAGTATATTGTGGATTTTATATCATAGAACTGCTTTATAGTTACTTGCTGAGTTTTATACTCATATGTTTTGTTTTAATCTAACCATGGCAGTTAAGCAAGAAGATGGCCAGGCTTAGGCGCACTGCTCGTAAGAGCGTACCTGGTGGTCCCTACCGTGTTGAGGGCTTCCGGTTGCCAGAGCAGGTAGTGGTGTTTTTGAGTGAGAAAGCGGTTAGCCAGAAGGTTGTAAAGATACAATGGGTTATCTGTCGGTTCCAAGCCGGAATCGATTATGTTTATTTAATATTATTTTGGGGTTGTAAGTTATATTTTATGGTTGGTAATTGTAATCTTGTCTCATACTTTATCATGTTTGATCCTGTTAGTAGTTAATAGGGGTTTATGCTTATTTAATTATTAGATTAAAGGTGTGTGGGTCCTCGTTTCCTAACCCCGAGATTGAGGGCGTCACATCCACCATCACAAGTGCATATTTGTTTCCTGAGATAGACAAGACATTTACTGGCCCAAATAAGTCCATGTGAATAAGTTGCAATTGTGCACTTATGGAATTCACATTTTTTGATTTGTGACTTGATCTTTTCATTTTTCCTTTCTGACAAGCTTCACAGACTTCAACTTGAGCAAAATCCAGGTTAGGCATGTCTCTTACCAACTCCTTTTTGACCAAGGTATTGATTGCCTTGAAATTCAAGTGAGACAACTTCTTATGCCAAGCTTGCTTTGTTCTTCTGATACCTTGGTGTAGAAGCAACAAATTCCATCCTTATTTGTTGAGTCCAAGTCTGTAACAAATAAGCTTTCTTTCTTTGCTCCTTTTAGAGCAATTTCACCAGATTTCTTGCTGATAAAAGTGCATTTTTCTTTGTTGAATAAAACTTCAAAACCTTTGTCTGCAAACTGGCTAACACTGAGAAGATTCACTTCAAGACCAGCTACTAGTGCTACATCATCAATGACAATATTTCCAGAAACAATCTTGCCATATCCCATTGTGAATCCTTTGTTGTTATCTCCAAAGGTCACCAAAGGGCCAACCTTCTCCTCAAATTTTGATAGCAGGGTCTTATCATCTGTCATATGTCTGGAACATCCATTGTCTATGTTCCATATGACCTTCTTCATTTTGCCCTGAATATAATGAGTTTTAAGTGTGTTTAGCAACCCAAGCAGTGTTGGGTACTTTCTTCTTGTTAACTGATTTAGCAGAAGTAGAATGAGTTGTTTCAGATAAAATAGAGTTCATTGACTATTGTGCATTTTCCCTATCTGATTTAGACCTAATTTTTGTTTCTTCAAGGTCTACTCTCAGCTTGTGGCAGCTTTTCATTACTTTCAAGTTGCAAGGGATCCAATCAAACTTGTCACAGAATGAGTATGGATCATTTACATCTGCTTCATTGTATTTGCAGGCTACTTCAAGTGGCTTGCTAACAACCTTTTTATAAAGGTGAGTTAGATGATTCATAGAGCCACATTTCTCATATTTCTTTCTTGGAGCATCTGCAACAGAAGCGAAATTGTTGCTTTTTTTACCCCAATTTTCCCATTTCTATTTTTCTTCTTCTTTCTTGCATCTTCACTTTCTTTGACAGGTGTTTTGTAGCCATAGTTGTCCATGATCTTCTCTTCAGTTTTGAAAGATTGAGTTGCTTCTGCATTTTTCTTTTCATTATCTTCATCAGCAATTTCTTGCTTTATAATCAACTCTTCTTCACTGAAGTTAACTTCACATGCCTTGAACATAGGTGAGTCAACCTTTTTCAGGATTGTTAGAACATTTTCATTTTCTGTTGTTTTTCCTTTATCACCTATATTTTTCTTCTTGCTATTCAAGGCATCATAATCAAGACCAATAGAAATATTTTCACATGGCTTATTTTTCTCATGGTATTGTCCAACTAACTCAGATGCATTCTTGAAGGACTTCAACTTAACCTCATTATTTTCCATCTTCTCCCTTAACACTGCTTCAATCTCACTTGCACACTTGAGCTTGTTCTTCAGATATGCATTCTCTAGTCCTACGGCTTCAAGCTCTACCAATAACAATCCAGCTTCTTGTTTCTCATTTTCAAGCTTCTCATTTATCTTTGTCAGTCTTCTAACTTCTTCATTAGCAGCAACCATACTTGTATGAATATGAAACATTTATGTGCTCATCTTCTCTACAGTTTCCTTATATTTACTCATATTTAAATCAATGGTGGTGAGAGTTGGTACCTGTGATTTTGATGAGGATGATTCTCCTTGCTCCAAGGCCATTAGTGCATAATTTTCAACTTCTTCATCATTATCAGAGTCATCCCAACTTTTTTCCTTTGCAATATAAGCTTTGCTTTGTTGTTTCTTCAGAAGAGCTTCATACTTTGCTTCCAGTTCAAGATAAGCTTTGTCTTTCTTTGCTTTCTTGGGTTTCCTGCATTCTGTAGCAAAATGACCTAGTTCATCACAATTGAAGCACCTTATTTTTAATTTGTCAACAGATCCAATTTTGTAACCATTTTTGTTATCAGATGTGTACTTCCCTTTTCCTTTCCAGCTACTGTCTTTGTCGAATGATTGTCCTTTGCCCTTGAAGAATCTTGGCTTCTTTACTCTAATGTTAGAGACCTTTCTTTCCAGATAGGCCATTGACTGATCAAGCTCATCAAGTTCATCTAGGGTGTAGAAATCATCATCTTCCAATTCCAGAATGACTTGTTCCTGTGAATCATTATTTCTTTGCTCACTTGTTGAGACAACTAGAATTTGGGATCTTGGCTCATCATTAGAGGTTTGGCTTTCATTGACAATTAAAGCACTTGAACCATCTATAACATGCCCTTGACCAGTTCTCAATGATTTTCTTTGAATCATTTCTAATTCATATGTTTTTAGGATTCCATATAGAACTTCCAGTGTTATTCTGCTCAAGTCTCTCCCTTCTCTGATTGCTGAAATTTTCTATTCCAAATGATCAGGGAGTGTAAGCAAAAATTTCAAGTTCACTTCTTCAACTTCATAGTATTTGTCATGGAGCTGCAAGTCATTTATTAGCTTATTAAACCTTTCAAACACATAAGTGATACCTTCTTTTGGCTTGGCCATGAAACCCTCATACTGTGAAATCAATATCCTTCTTTTATTAGATCTAACTTTCTCAGTTCCTTCACAGAGTATTTCAATCTTTTCCCAGATCTGCTTAGCAGTGTCACAGTTGAAAATGTTGTTGTATATTACATTGTCAAGTGAATCTATCAATATCAGTTGTAAGCCACTATCCAAGAAAACTTTCTCTTTCTCAGGCTCAGTGTGCTCAGAAGGATCTTTTGAAGCATAATGAGCTGAAATGACCATATAACCATCTGTAGATTCCTCAACTCTAACTCTAGGAGTGAAGGGCCCATTTTTGAGAATCTGAATGTATAGTGGATTGGCCATCCTGATAAATAGCAACATTTTCTTTTTCTTAGGAGTGTAGTTAGCTTTGTCAAAAGTAGGAATTTTGATGCTACTGATTTTCTGTGTATTCATTCTTCCAAGAACTTGAATCTGTTTACTTTCAGATTTGGCTCTGATACCACTTGTTAGGTAATGAATTACACACAGGGGGGGTGAATGTGTTTTTGTATTTTTATGCTTTTCTTGAATCCATTATGGTTGTGAACAAAGTAAATCAAATCTTGTAGTAAGATGTGTTAAAACAAAAATTAAACATGCAACTATGAATAACACAGATCTTTCAAAACTCACTTAATTTTATATTAAAATTAAGAATGTTTTGCTACAAAATTTCTAGGCTCTTTGTTGATAAAGAGCTTAGCTTCTTTCTTGAGAGAATACAAGATTTTCTTATCTAAAATTGTTACAACTAACAAAGGACCAGTGTTTACTTTATATGATACTTAACTACTAGTTTACACAGTGTACAATAAGAGATACTATTCACTTTAGTAAAATGTCACTAGTCATTCCATTTTAAGAAAAGTGTATCATCCATTTCTGGCTTTGCATATCTTTGCATACTGTGTTAACTTTGATCTTCCTTTGACAGTTAATCTTCACTCTTGATCTTGCACACTCTTCAAGCTGCTTTTTGTAGACTTGTCAATCCAGCTGGTTGGATTGTTTGTTGATTGTTAATCTTGGATATTGAACTGGTCTGCAATTTGTACTTTGAGATTTTACCTCGAGATCTCCAGTTAGGCATATAGAGAACTTGACATCTTGATAAGTATAATGGCTTATCGAGATCTATAATACTCCATAGGTGATTTGACTTGTAGAGGTCTCTGAGTTCTCTATAAGAGAATTCAGCTTGTCGAGATCTCTTCACTTCATGTCTTCACTTTGGCTTATCGATATCTTTGAGTTCTCTAGTGAATTATTGACTTGTCGATAACTCAGAGTTCTCTAGTCAAATATGACTTGTCGATAACTCAGAGTTCTCTAGTGAATTTAGACTTATCGATATCTCTGAGTTCTCTAGTGAAATTTGACTTTTCGATAACTCAGAGTTTTCTAGCGATATTTGACTTGTCGATAACTCTGAGTTCTCTAGTGAAGAAATGACTTGTCGATAACTCCAATCTTCATGTCTTCAATTTGGCTTGTCGATATCTCTGAGTTCTCTAGTAGCTTTCCTGAGTTCTCTATAAGTCATTATGGAGTTCTCGAATGACTTCTCTATAACACTAAATCTGTGACTTGTAGAGATCTTGACTTGAAATATTTTTCTCCAAATAGATTTATTCAACTCCAAACTTCTTCATAATTCTTCTGAGGCATAATCTTCTTCCAGATAGAATTCTTAGGCTTGATACTGTTTAAACAAAAAGAATCCAATCTACTCATTTAACATTTTTACAGACTTTAAATATTACAATACAAAATGCAAACTAAGATTACAATACAACTTACTTAGGGTTGTCAATTTGACTTAGTCTTGTTAAAGTACAGGCATGTCTTGCACAACACAGAGGGGGGTGAATGTATATTTTTCGTTTTTCCTCTTTAAATGTAGCGGATAATCAAACTATGAAAACGAAATAAATAAACAAAGAGATTCACAGAATAATTCATGGATTAAAAAATTAAACCGCAATGGGTTGCTTACACCTTTAAACAAATATCCAAAGCTATAAATAGATAAAGTCAATACAAATTATAAGCTATCAAACTATGGCTTGTATCTATAACTCTAAAAACTCATAGCTCTTATCAAATGATGAACAATACAATCAAAGAAGCTATAATTGATGAGTGTTAAAGTTGTGCAAGTATTTATATGGTGAGAATCAAAATGGGTTTTGTTTTCTTTAAGATTCTAAAAGCGTTCTTGTTCAACTTTAAGGTCCTCTAAAAGCATGTAATATAGTTTCTAATTCTGCATTCTTGTTCTTAAGCTCTTCCTCTATCTTAAGGTGCTTCTTAATCTTAAGCTCTAAATAAGCATTGTTTTACTTAAGATTCTCCATACTGACCCTATCTAGATCTAATTTATTATTTTCATCTTTAACTTTCTTTAGTTCTACTTTAAGGTCCTTGACATCATCTAGAGTACATCTTAGTATAGTACTAACATTTCTATAGACTTATCTTACGATATCATGTTGTTGAATGAATTCCTTTGTACTGCATCGTGCCTTAAGATAGTGATGAGAAAATGCATTTTCATATAGTAGGACAGTCTGTCTGAAGGAGACACAATGTTCATTTTCACGCAAGTTATCTGGAGGTAAAGCATGAACAGTTGGGAATTTTACCTGAGAAGAAGATTCTGCCATCAATGCTAAATTACCATATTGATCTTCTTCATCATCAGTGTCACCCCATCTCTTCCCTTCATTTATGTAAGATTTCACTAGGTACTTTTTTGAGCAACCTAAGCCCTTCTTCTGATAAGCTTTGCCTTTATCCTTTGCTTGTTAGGATTTCCTACATTCAGTGGCAAAGTTCCCAACCTCATCACAATTGTAGTATCTGAACTAACTTCAGTCTACCATCCGTGTCTTGTAACCCGATCCAAAAGATGAACTTGGCCTCTGACTATGATTGCTACTTCCAGAACCCCTAAAGCCTTGCTTCCTTCTAAACCCGATGTTACTGAACATCCCGGCTAAGTTGGCCATAGTAGAGTCTTACATACCTTGCAGCTCCTCAATGGTGTAATAGTCACTTGGATTACCAGTAAGGCTTCCATCATCCATCTCAGCTTTAAAGAACATTTCAGCTTTAGAGTTAGGCTTTTCAGCAGTAATGTCAAGCTCTTTGATTCCACTAGCCACAAGAGCAGTTGTCTTGAGTAGTTCATCATTTTTGCTATCAACTGTACCATCACCATATATGATATTCCTTTGTTCCTGCTCCATTTCATGAGTCTTCAGCTTACCATACAACTTCTCAAGTGTCATGGTTTCAAAGTCAACACGCTCATGAACAGATGAAGCCTTATTATCCAAGTGGTGAGGTATGACCATCATAAACTTCATGTTGACTTCTCTATGAAGATAAGTCTTTCCATGAATACTCAATTCATTTAATAATTTATTAAGTCTTTCAAAGACTTGTGTTATGCTTTCTCCGGGCAAGGACTTAAACGCCCCATATTGTGAAGTCAAGATATCTAGTCGATTTTGCCTAACATACTCAGTTCCTTCTATAAACAATTCTATGGTCTCCCACATGTGCTTGGCATTTTCACTGTCCATAATTTGGTGACTCCTATCATCATCCATTGAATCCACTGAAATAAGCTGCAGGCCTTCATCCAAGCTATCAGTTCTTTATCATGAGCAGTCCATTCTGATTCAGGAAGCTCTGAATGCTCCTTCATCGGCACATGTCTTCCTTCTCTTAATACCTTAATATACTCTGGATTTGACGCCCGAATATACAATAGCATTTTCTTCTCCATAGATTATATCTCAATTTATCGAACTAAGGAACCTTAATACTACTAACCTTCCGAGAACTTATCTTTTCAACAATACCAAACCAGTCAAGTCAAAACCAGCAAACCCAAAATCAGATCTACACTCCAAAAACACTCCCAGACTCCGTACAACTAAAATCAACAACCAAAACTTGCTAATATAAAGAATCTGATCTTTATATCGATCAACAAACTCTGATACCAATTGTTAGGTCCAAAAGGTACATATAGAAGGGGGTGAATGTATATTTTTCATTTTTACTCCTTAAATGCAGCGAATAATCAAACTATGAAAATGAAACAAACAAACAAAGAGATTCACTGAATAATTCTTAGATTAAGAAATTAAACCACAATGGGTTGCTTACACCTTTGAACAAATTTCAATGGTACAAATAAATAAAGCCAATATAAAATATAAGCTATCAAACTATGGCTTATATCTATCACATTAAAAACTCATAACTCTTATCAAATGATGAACAATACAATCAAAGAAGCTATAAATGATGAGTATTACAGTTGTGTAAGTCTTCATATGGTAAGAATTTAAATGGTCATGACCTCTCCTTGTCAAATCAAGCTTTTTAAAGGTTCTGAATATAATTTGCAAGAGCTTCGTTATATTCAATGTGGAGAGATGCAAAACCAATCGGCATCTATTTGTTTATATAGGCCGGTAGGTTGCTGGAGAGAGAAAGAACACGTGACAACGTAGTAACCATGTATTTTGAATTCACAGCTTCCATAAATGTTACTTGCGTCCCTTGCGTGCCATTATCTTTGTTACTTGCGACTAGAGGTAGAATACAACACTTTGAATTTTATTTTCAAGCTTACTAGCGACTACTAGGTGATTGATGGAGGAGTTTTACTTGATCAAGTGCTAACTTGTGACCAAATAACCCTAGTAGAGCTGAGTTATGATTGTGATAATCCTAGTGACTCTTACTTGCGATCAAGAAGAGAAATATGAGTTTCCTTAGAAGATTTGCTGATTTGCTGATTTGCGACCTTCACAATGCTAGAGAATGCTTAGTTGCAACTTGGATTCCCTTAAATAGAGCTAAATTGCGACTTGGGGGCTTCTTGGAAGTCTAAGTTGTGACCTTGAGCATCACAGGGAGCTAACCTGCAACCTAGTATCAACTTGGAAGATATAAGGATGATTTTGTGGGCCACACAAGCACATGGACATTGATTTCTCTCAATTCTTCATTCTTACTGGTGACCACCTCCTCTAGTATAGCTAGGAAATCATTTATGTCTGAGAAAAATTCAATCCAATGCTTATAAAGCCCTAACTAGTGACCAGGAATAAAAAGGTGCTCCTCTGAACTCATTTTTGCTTCAGTTTATTCCCTGAGGCTCGTACCAAGTCAAGACCAGTTCATGTACTTATATATCGAATTGTATTTCCATGAGATTGCTTCCGATATTCAATATATTGATCAAGGTGAATCCAACTACAAGGTAGTAATCACTTTAAATTAGTTTCTGTAAAGCACTGCACTCCCAAACTTGTCTTGTCTTCAAGTCTTCTCGCTTGAGTCTTCATCTGAATCATAAAACCTGTATTCCCCGATACAAATTCTCACTTAACAATCTTCCTAATGATAATACTTATTTTCCTTTCACGAATCACTGACACCTTGTGCAATGGTCTGGTTCACATGTGACTAGTTTCGCTCTCAGTCCTTCGTACTACATCTTCTCAAATCACTGTTAAGTCTACTACCAGATACAAACAACTTCACTAAGAATCCTTGAGGTCTTCACACTGATCCTGATAACTACTTTAAATGACTCCAACTTTATTCTTCCGTTTCCTGAACATGTTAATGAACTTCATACAGATCACTGTTGATGTCTTCTTTACTGTAGCTACCAAAACCATCGTGTATATGCCCAATAAACAATCTGTACTGATTCTAGTAGAATATAGATTATTTCAAAGTCCTTTGTTCTATGTTGAGGTATCCAAACCATTATTTTTGAGTTATACATACAGCTTCAATCTTGCTCAACAATCTCCCCCTATTTGACTGTAACAGCTGACGGTCAAATAATAATGGAGAAGCCACAGTTTGGAGGATAACTCATGTAACACCCCCAAATTCGGGGTCGGGGATCCGGGTTGTCACGAGTTCAATTTCCCTTAATAATACTTAATCTTAATAATCAACCAACTACTGCGTACTGTGACCCCACAATATACACACACACACCATAAGTTATAGTCTCAGAGATGAATATCCAAAAATAACACAAGTCATTTTATTCCACAATTATAAGCCATTACACCTCAAAAGGGTTTCTGAATAAATTTACATATTCTTTGCCATTATTACAATTCATAAGTATACATAAGTCTGGTATATCAAAAGTTGAAAGCCTAGCTTATTGGTAGTTCCTACCTCAGCTACAACGGCATCAACGCCTACAGGAAACTGCGGAACGTTTCCTATCCGCTCACGAATTGGGAGCTTGGTCATGTTCATCTTGTCTATCTATTATTGTGTGATGAAATAAGAAAGCAAGGGTGAGCAACAAGCCCACCAAAATAATATGTATAATGATTTACAATATGTGAGCATTCTCATAGTACTCATGAAAGTCTTGGTCAAGCAGATATGAACCAAGTTTGATATCTTAACGCGACCAAGTCGCAAAATATTGAGTATATATGTATATATACTTTTTGAAATTTTGGAAATCCTCTTCCATGCATAATATACACAGAGTTCCAGTCTATAACTGTATAAAAATATCGTTGCAAGGTGATCTCATATATCTAACCTTGTCTCAATATTTTTCTGAAAATCTTTATCATGCATAAGATAATCATTAACCAGATATAAGTTGAAAAGATGAAGTTACAAGATACTCCAATATACTTATATCTTTTCTGAATACTACTTGAACTACCACCGTTCAAGGTATAATCAGTTGCAAAAGTTCATCACATAGATGAGACTACAAGATAAGACTTGAATAGATTCAATCTTTGAAATATCATTATAAAGAATGAAGTTACGAGATACTTCATTAACTCCTGATATATATATACCTATATATATATATATTTCATACACTCCTTGAAAATTATAAACAGAGTTACAATATCCAATGAATTTGGAAAGGAGAAAACCTTGGCATAAACCTGATATCTTATTGATCAGGCAAAGATACCAATTAAGTCACCTTTTCTACTAGTAGATGGATGAATCCCCCACTGTTCATCACCCTGGACGTATTAGGACCTGATGCTGGACTTCCACTTAGCCACTTACACATTGATGGACTCTCTCTGAGCCACTTACACTTTCATGGACGCCCACTGAGCCCATGTTGCTTATGCCGACTCAAATATATGGACTTACTTCACTTTCATGGACGCCCACTGAGCCCACTGAGCCCATGTTGCTTATGCCGACTCAAATATATGGACTTACTTCCCGAACGTTGGGCAAGTAATCAAAATATTTTCTCAAAATAGCAACCTCGTTGCGAATATAAAATACACCACAAAGCGGGATCTCTCAGATTTTTAAGCGAGTATTTAAATTCCCTTCTAAAGGAAGATCATAAATTTGAAAACGAGTTTTGGGATCCGCTTTAACTTTTAAAATCATTTTGAAGACTCGAAAACATTTTTAAGAATGTTTGGAGTAATGCTGATTTAATAAAATAAATCAGTCCCGATATATTAGAAAATATTTGAATATTATTATTTAAGTAATATTTCCATTAAGGATAATCTCTATAAAATAATTAAAGTAGAAGTTTTAAAACTCATACTTGAAGTGAATAATAATTAACCAAAGATGTGCTTATACGAAAGTACGATCTTTATTTGAATAATCGAAAATAAGTTTGATTATTAATCAAAACTATCGAATATGCCTTATTTGATTAATAGTTATAGAAAACTATATATATATATATATAATATACTCGGGAACATCGACTCCCGGTTTAGAAAAATGTTCACCTTCGGGTCCTTTATACTAAGGGTATACGCAACTACTGCTTATCTCTAGCATAGGTATTATGCAATTTATAAGCATTTAAATTGATAATAAAATATCAAGATTTCATAACATGCATATATATACCATATCAACATGCTCCAATATATCGCAAGATTTGCTAATAACAACCATGCACTTATCTCAAGATAATGCATCAATATATTTACATCACAACAACAGTATAACGGGTAGAAAACTTACCTGAGTGTTCCGGGGTAGACTTAAGTTTAGAGTGGGTCCGGTAACCTATGAACAATAACATAAGCCGGAATTAGACCACGGTCTCTTAAGAAACTAGTAAAAACTCATTCATACCCTAACGGTCGCTTGCGGTCACTTATACGCTTAACGATTTGCGTTAATCACTCGCGTACCCTCGGCTCCACTAATTTTAATAAATTAACCGTTACGAATTTGAAGGCGACTCTTTCGCGAGAACTTTACTAACTTCCTTATTCACTTGACATAATTCTCTCATGTTTCGATTAATCATTGAAGGGTCTCAATTATGGTCTCAAAGTTACTCGAGGTTTCGGGGTTCGCTCGCCAAACGCCGTTACTTAAAATGGTCGTTTCTCATCGCTCGTAACTCGGATTTAGGCGAACGACATATCAAAACGAAGCTCATACCATGAACTATCTAAAAATGGCAAGGGTCAGAATCTTATAGTGAGTTCACGGGTCCTAAAGTTAATCATAGAAACAGTTAAGGAAAATCGGGCATTATGACGGCTAGAACTTAGCGATTTCCAATATTTTTACTACTCCAAATCAATCCCTTCCAACTACAATCCATCCACAACTTCAAGATTCAAACCTAGGATACTGATCTTAGCCAAAACAAGGTCAAGAATATAATTCCAATTCAATATTATACCATCTCCATAATCAACTAATCTACTTAACAACCAAAGTTCAATTCAAACTTAATCATTCAAACAACTACTTATCCATCCAAACCATCCCAAAATTCAAGCAACAAACTTAGTACTTAAAGGTCCAGAAGTTTTATACCTTTATTTGTGAGGGGAAAGTTGCTATGAAGTCTTAAAACCTTGATTAATCCTTATACAATCTTGGATCTCACAACCAATCAAGAAAACACAAAGTTAGATTTTAAAGTTTCTAAAAGTCTGATTTAAATAACTGCAAAAATGGGGGTCTTACCATGCTTATTTGGATGAAACTTGTGAACAAGAGTTGTAGGTCATCTCAATACCTTTCCAACGAGTTATTGAACACAACATTTGATTGAGTATTGAAGGAGATATGGCAGTTTGAAGTTGCTGGGTTTATTTTGGCCGAGAGCTTTCTTCTTGGAAGGCAAAGTCAACTTCCAATTTTGTGTGTTATGATTTTTCATGGTTGCTTCTCTTTCTTTGTTAATTAAAATTTTACCATGGTAAATAACACTTGGCTCACATTCAACCAACTAAACATATCCATTTGTCATGCTTATGTCATCTTGATTGTGTCATTTTGTTTGTGTCATCTTTTAACACATGTCTCTTCCTTGTGGTTTGATGATGTCATACTCCTTGGCTTCTTGTACAAGATTGTCTCTTGATCGTTCATTTGTTTTACGGTTCGATTAACTTTCATTTCCGTTCGTCGTTTGAGGGATCATATCCGGGATCTTATTACTTGGGTTCCCCTAAACCTTTCTCAATATCTTAAATCCCTTTTTTTTATCCTCTCTTATAATTCTTAAATTTAAATCCTTTTAATCATGTTACCTTATACTCAATTCTTTCGGTATCTGGTGGATTTTCGGGAAAAATCAAAGTGTCCGGATCCGAATTCTAACGACCTTTACACACACTTATTTACTTTATGGAATACTAATACGTTCTTAGAATTTCCATAACAATACTCCTATATAGCGTGGTCTGATAATTTTCCTTAATCAGCATAATTAGTAAAAGTTACTATTCATCAGTGTCTCATAAATTCCAAAATATGGGGTTATTACAACTCAACTAACCATAACCAAAAATCTTCAATTAACTTTCAGCTTTCATCTATAGACTTGGAAATAATGCTATCTTATATTTACCGCATCTTTTATACACATTCAACTTCAATACATAACAGATTCTTATCTCCCTTATGTAACGGCAGATATATACGTCTTCCAAATATTGTCTTCAATAATCTTCGGATCTTCCCATAAAGCACATAGAAAACATTTTGGAATTCAAAATAAAAACCCAATAATCTCTCCCCCTAAGATGAAGGATCCCCTTCTTAGTACAATAAAGTTGGAAACTCCCTTTCTTAGCTTCAGAAAAACTATTAAATCTTGATAATTTATCCCCCTTAGTTGAGTAATCCTCCAAACATCCACGTGTACCTGCAAGAAAATCATTTTCATAGAAAAGTTGCCTTCCACCTTTAAGGATGGAAACTCTCAGTCAGGAGATTCAGAAATGTTCCTTCTGAGAGGGGAAATTATGATTCTTTGAAGTGGCAGAATTCCTATTATCCCTTAACTTCCATGAAGAAGTATCCCTCATAAACTCGTCTGGAAATATCTGGGTCCTCATTTATAAGTTGTAATTTTGACTAAGTCAAAATCATTTCCAGATTTGAATTATGGAAAGATAATCAATGATCATTGATATGCCATTAGGGATCAGATATTTCTTTTGAAGTCTGTGAAGACTTATCAAAGTAACCAATCTAGGATCATAAACCCATATTCAATATTAGAGTATGGATAAATATACCCCAGATCTTAGGATCTTAACCTTAATCTAAAAATCAGAGTCCGGGATCATATTATATATCAGACCAGGATCTGAGGATTAAGATTCAACCATTGTTAGTGACCTTGATATGGTTTAACAATAATTGTTACGTCAATAACTTCCTTGTGTGTGTGAATCTCACATGTGCATTGGAAATATTTAAATCAAGGGGTAGTGACTCTCTTTCAGATGCCCTGGCTGACAGGCAAATTTTCAATAGATAACATTCTGTTGGGAGAATGCACCTAGTAACTGTTTATATGCCTTTTCAGCTTCATATCCTTTTGAGAGAATATAAATAGGCTTACAGATGCTTTTAGGGTATAGATACTCCACTTCTTTGTGAGAGACAAAGCTGTAGGGTTGACCTTTCCTTCCTTATGTGGTGCTTCTTAGCACTATCTCTCTCATTCTCATCACAACTCCAATACCTAGAGGTATTGATACCAACTATTACTTTAGATATATTAGAACAAGAGTGGTACCAAATGGTGAATATATTAGAGCCAGGTTAGGAATTTGAGAAGTGTTTGGTTCTAATAACTTAGGTTAGAACCTATGAGGTTTGAAGGCTCATTGTCAGTTTCTAAAACCACTGAGGGTGTGGATCACAAACATCTGAAGTATAATATCAGAGAATTTAGTAATCAATAACAGAGTGATTTCAGAACCAAAGAAATTTACCTTTACTTACCTTAATATGGATTCATGAAGGATGTCTCAGATGATCATGCTTTCTGATTCTTTTGACAATGCTACTCACTCAAATCTAATTAGCTCAAAACAGTTCATGTTAGTCCAATATAGATAAATACCATAGAGGAAAGGGGGTGACCGCTGTTTTAAACCTATAAGACTTGCATAAGGTAATCAGAGTATAAGCATAGCATAATCATCAGAGTTAAGTCCAAAAGATCATCAATCAAGTCATAAAGTCAATCAATTATGCCAATAGTACATTCAACAAGTATGTGCCAATTGATTAGTTATAACAAGACTAAACCAATTAAAAACTACTCCTGACATAAATGAGTCATAACTATCACTAGTCATGCTACATATTTATTCTAGCACAAGATAAACAGAGTTATTCTAGCATAAACAGAGAATCAAAAAAACCAGGAATCTGTTATCAGAGTTACCTAGGGTTTGAAGCTCAAAAATCATACAGAATTTACTTAGAAAAAATGATTTATCGCACGGAATCTAATCAGAGTACATAAACTAATTGCACAGGATCTTATCATATCAATCAGAATTATGACAGGATCATAAATTAGAGTACAATAGGATCAAGATGTGTGTGTGCTAAAATAAATATCAATCATGAGTATTTACATCAGAGAAAAGCATATAGCATGAAAACATTCAAACATCTCATATATTGCATCAAAAACTCTAACTTACTTACCACTAACATATAACATATAACACATGGTAATCAGTTAGCTTCAAACAAGTTTACAAACATGGATATATATAATGAAATGGATATGTAAACTTACTTTCCCCTCAAAGCATCATCGCAGGGGTTTAGTAAATTTTACCCTCACCAAATTACATTTGTTGATATCCAATTAATTGGACAAATTCAACATGCCAAGCTCAGTAACCAACTTATTGAAGGTGACTTCATCAAGTGGCTTCGTGCAAAAATGTCTGCAATTTGATCCGTTGTGGGAACATAATAAAGTTCCACAATACCATTTATTATATGCTCTCTTATAAAATGATACTTTATATTAATATGTTTGATCGTCGAGTGCGGAACATGGTTGTTTGAGATTGTTATGGCACTTGTGTTGTCACAGTAGATAGGAATATTCTTCAAATCAAGTCCATAGTCTCGGAGTTGGTTTCTCATCCAAAGAATTTAAGAACAGTAGCTTCCAGCAGTAATGTATTCAACTTCAGCAGTAGAAGTAGAAACTGAATGATGCTTCTTACTGAACCAAAAAAACAACCTTCTTCCAAAAAACTGACAGCTTCCTGAAGTACTCTTCCGATCAATCTTACAACCAGCGTAATCAAAATCTGTGTAGCCGATGAGATCAAATCCCGTATCTTTAGGATACCAAATACCTAGATTAGGTGTACCCTTTAGATATATGAAAATTCTTTTTACATCTATCAGATGAAATTCCTTCGGATCAGCCTGGAACCATGCACACAAGCATATAGCAAACATAATATCTGGATGACTTGCAGTCAAGTAGAATAATGATCCAATCATGCCTCGATAATTACTGATGTCCACCTTACCAAAATTGTCTTGGTCAAGTTTTGTGGTAGTTTCCATCGGGGTTTTCGCAGGTGTTGAATCTTCCAACTTATATTTCTTCAGTAGATCTCTGATGTACTTCGTTTGACAAATGAAGATTCCATTTGGCTTTTGATTCACTTGAAGTCCAAGAAATAAGTTCAACTCACCCATCATACTCATCTCATACCTACTATACATAAGCTTAGCAAACCTTGCACAAATTGCATCATTTATAGACCCAAATATAATGTCATCAATATAGAATTGCACAAGTATGATATCATTTTTATGCTTTTTGTTAAACAGGGTCTTATCTATGACACCTCCAGTGAAACCATTTTCAAGAAGAAATTCCGAGAGAGTGTCATACCATGTTCTCGGTGCTTGCTTTAGACCATAAAGAGTCTTGAAGAGAAAATAGACAAAATCTTCAAACTTAGGATCTATGAAGCTAGAAGGTTGCTCCACGTAGATCTCTTCTTCAAGCTTACCATTCAAGAAATCACTTTTCACATCCATCTGATATACCTTAAAATTTGAATATGCTGCAAACGCTAAAAATATCCTGATGGATTCAAGTCTAACAACTCGTGCAAAGGTTTCATCATAGTCAATCCACTCTTCCTGAGAATATCCCTTAGTACCCAGTCTCACCTTGTTCCTTGTTAATATACCATCTTCATCGAGCTTGTTTATGAAAACCCATTTTGTGCCAATCACTGATTTATCTTTAGGTCTGGGTACAAGCTTCCACACTTTCTGTCTTTCAAACTGATTGAGTTTATCTTGCATAGAAATCACCTAATATGGATCTCCAAGAGCTTCATCTACTTTCTTTGGTTTCATTTGAGATAGAAATCCAGAATAGAAACATTCATTTGATGTAGCTCTTCTAGTCTTAACTCCACTATCTGGATCACTAAGTACCAAATACCAAGGATGATCTTTACTCCATACTTTTGGTCTTGGTAGATTAGCTCTTGATGACTCATCATTTCCAAAATTATGTTGAGTCTGACTACCAGATCTTTGTTCTTCTCCTTGTTCTGCTCCCCCTGAGTTGTTGTCAGCTTGAAATCCAAAATATGAAGCTTGAGGACTAGTCCCAGAGATAGTTTAACTATCATTACTTGTTCCATGATCATTCCCATCAGAATTTGAATCAGAATTATGATCATCAAAATCAGTACCATTGTCATTGTCATTGTTATCTGGAAAAACTTCAGGTTCATCTTCTTCATCAGAAAGATCTTCAACATCAATATTATCACCATCATCTTCCTTCTGAATACTTGGGAGCTTGGCATCATCACATGTTACATTAAGGCTTTCCACAACCTTTCGATCACTAATCACATATACCCTGTAATCCTTTGACTCCATAGAATTGCCCAGAAAGATACCTTCTTCAGCTTTAGCATCAAACTTAACAAGATGCTCATCGTCCTTAAGCACAAAGCACTTTCCTCCAAACACGTGTAAGTATTTCATTGATGGTTTCCTATTGGCCATTAACTCATAAGGGGTCTTCTCATACATCTTGTTGATCAAGGTTCTGTTTTGAGTATAGTATGCAGTGTTAACTGCTTCAGCCCATAAGTAGGCAGAAAGATTGGCTTCATTAAGCATAATCCTTGTAGCTTCAACCAATGTTCGATTCTTCCTTTCAACCACTCTATTCTATTGTGGTGTCCTTGGTGCTGAAAAATTTCTTGAGATGCCCTTCTCGGTACAAAAATCATTTAACTTCACATTTCTAAATTTTGTTCCAATATCCGATCTGATTATTCGCACAGGCACTCTAGCTTCTAACTCAATCTTGTTGATGTGATCAATAATCATATCAGCCGCTTCACCCGTTGAATGTAAGAATAACTCCCACGTGTATCTGGAATAGTCATTAACAATCACTAAGCCATATTTTTTTCTTGAAATAGACATGACATTGACATGTCTAAACAAATCCATATAAAGGAATTGTAATGGTTCAGTGATGTCAGTCATTGTCTTCTTCTTGTGAGATGTTCTCTTTGACTTTACCTTCTCACATGCTTCACAAAGTCCATCAGGACTGAATTCCATCTCAGGCAGTCCTCTCACCAATTCCCTCTTAACCAAAGAATTCATGGTCTTGAAGTTCAAGTGGGAGAGCTTCTTATATCATAACCAACTTTCATCTGGAGAGGCTTTACTATAGAAACACATTACTTGACCATCAGCAGAATTCCATTCAGATACGAACAAATCACCCTTTCTAACTCCATTGAGAGTTAGCTTCTCATTTTTCTAATTAGAGATCAAACACTTCTCCTTCTTGAACAAAACTTCGCATACTCTGTCACAGAATTGACTGATACTGATGAGATTATGTATAAGACCTTCAACCAGAGAGATTTCTTCAATGATGACATTGCCAATTTCCAAACAGCCATATCCCGTAGAATAACCTTTGTTGTTATCTCCAAAAGTAACCACTGGGCCAGCTTTCTCAACCACCTTTGATAGAAGGGCTCTATCTCCAATCATATGCCTTGAACATCCATTATCCAGAATCCACATGACCTTCTTCTGCTTAATGCCCTGAAAACAAAGATGATTAAGTTTTCTTTGGTACCCAAACTAAGTTGGGTCTAGAAGACTTAGAAGCATTTGAATATTTAACATTTTTCTCCACAGAATTGACAGGATTAACAATTGATGATTTATCATTGACTGTTTCCTTGTCACTTTCAGAAGCACCAACAAACTTTCTCTTGTGCGTGGTGTCAGGTGCCACTTTTCTAGCTTTAGGAGGGCTTATAGTCTTTGATCTACCAGTGTTCTTACTAACATGCTTATCATGATCATGAGATATATTATGTGAGTGTATTAATCAAGATAAGTATGCATGAATATACTATACATGGCGTGGAAACAGATTTATCACACTTAGAAACTTTAGGCATGTAAGGCATATTATGCACATAAGCATTCTTAGCATTGTCTACTTTAACCTTTCTACAATTTCTACAAGCATGAGTAAGGTGTCCAGCAGAACCACAATTATTACATAACTTCCTAGGGCCATTAGTTCTTATCCTGCCATTCCTATTTCTACTTCTCTTAGTCTTGGAAGTAAAACCTAGTCCAAAAAAAGATAAGTCAGAATCACTAGCAACATACTTAGGTTTCTTTGCCTTTTATCTTCTTGAGAGCTCGAGATCCTCAATAAGCATCTCATGATGAATATAAAGATTATCTTTATCAAAGGGATCAACAGTAGCTTTCTTAAACAGAGGCTTCTTAGCTTTCTTAAGAATATGAGGTGTACTGGGGGGATTAACAAATTTCTTTACATGGTAATTTCAACTACTCGTTTCTTAGAAGCTTTTCTAAGTTTGTCGTAGTCTAGACCTATCCCAACCTTTCCACCTACTACATGATCAGCTATGAGCTTCTTAGCAAGATTTGCAGAATTAGCAAAAGCATACAATTTAGTTTCTAATTTTGCATTCTTGTTCTCAAGCCCTTTCTCTGTCTCAAGGTGCTTCTTAATCTTAAGCTCTAAATAAACATTGTTTTGCTTAAGATTCTCCACACTTACCCTATCTAGAACTAATTTATCATTGTCATCTTTAACTTTCTTTAGTTCTACTTTAATGTCCTCGACATCAGCCAAAGTACATCTTAGTGTAGTACTAATGTTTCTATACACTTCTTTTACGGCATCATGTTGTTTAATGCATTCCTTTGTATTGCATCGTGCCTTAAGATAGAGATGAGAAACTACATTTCTATACACTAGGACAGTCTGTTTGAAGGCGAAACAGTGTTCATTCTCACATAATTTATCTGGAGGTAAAGCACGAACATTTAGGAATTTTACCTGAGAAGAATATTCTACCATTAATGCTAGATTTCCATATTGCTCTTCTTCATCATTGTCATCCCAGCTCTTCCCTTCAGCTATGTAAGATTTCACTGGGTACTTCCTTGAGCTACCTGAGTCCTTCTTCTGATAAGCTTTGCCTTTATCCTTTGCTTGTTGGGATTTCCTATATTTAGTGGAAAAGTGCCCAACCTCATTACAATTGTAGCTTCTAAACTTACTTATGTCTACCATCCATGTCTTGTAAACTGATCCAGAAGATGAATTTGACCTTTGACCACGATTGCTACTTCCAGAACCCCTAAAGCCTTGCTTCCTTCTAAACCCGATGTTACCGAACATTCCGGCTAAGCTAGCCATAGTGGGGTCTTCCATACCTTGCAGCTCCTCAATGGTGTAGTAGTCACTTGGATTATAAATAAGGCTTCCATCATCCATCTCAGCTTCAAAGAACATTTCAGCTTTAGACTTAGGCTTTTCAGCAGTAATGTCAAGCTCTTTGATTCCACTGGCCACAAGAGCAGTTGTCTTGAGTAGTTCAGCATTTTTGCTATCAACTGTACCATCACCATAGATGATATTCCTTTGTTCCTGCTCTATTTCATGAGTCTTCAACTTACCATACAACTTCTCAAGTGTCATGATTTCAAAGTCAACATGCTCACGAAAAGATGAAACCTTATTCTCCAAGTGGTGAGGTAGGACCATCATAAACTTCATGTTGACTTCTATATGAGGATAAGTCTTGCCATGAATACTCAATTCATTCAACAATTTATTAAGTCTTTCAAAGACATGTGTTATGCTTTCTCCAGGTAAGGACTTAAATGCCTCATATTGTGAAGTCAAGATATCCAGTCGATTTTGCCTGACATCCTCAGTTCTTTCCATAAGCAATTCTATGGTCTCCCATATGTGCTTGGCGCTTTCACAGACCATAATTTGGTGATCATATCATCATCCATTGAATCCACCAAATTAAGCTACAGACCTTCATCCAGAGCTATCAGTTCTTTATCACGAGCAATCCATTTTGATTCAGGACATGGCAATCTCATATTAGGAAGCTCCGGATGCTCCTTCATCAGCACATATCTTCCTTCTCTTAACTCCTTCATATACTCTGGATTTGACGTCCGAATATACAATAGCATTTTCTTCTTCCATAGATTATATCTCAATTTATCGAACTGAGGAACCTTAATACTACTAACTTCTGAGCACTCATCTTTTAAGATTTAAGAAAAATTCGCAATATGCCATCTCAAAATATGATAACCCAGTCAGTCAACAATACCAAACCAGTCTAGTCAAAACCAACAATCCCAAAATCATATCTACACACCAGAAGCACTCCCAGACTCCGTACAACCAAAATCAACAACCAAAACTTGCTAATCTAACGGATTTGATCTGTATATCGATCAATAAGATCTGATACCAATTGTTAGGTCCAAAAGGTACATATAGAGGGGGGTGAATGTATGTTTTTTGTATTTACTCTTTAAATGCAGCGGAGAATCAAACTATGAAAATGAAATAAACAAATAAAGAGATTTATGGAATATTCAAAGTTACAAATAGATAAAGCCAATACAAAATATAAGCTATCAAACTATGGCTTGAATCTACCACTCTAAAAACTCATAGCTCTTATCAAATGATGAACAATATAATCAAATAATCTATAAATGATGAGTGGTACAGCTGTATAAGTCTTTATATGGTGAGAATCAGAATGGGTATGACCTCTCCTTGTCAAATCAAGCTTTTCAAAAAGGTTCTGAATATAATTTGAAAGAGCTTCTTTATATTCAATATGGAGAGATGCAAAACCAATCTGCATCTATTTGTTTATATAGGCTGGTAGGTTGCTGGAGAGAGAAAGAACACGTGGCAGCATAGTAACCATGTATTTTGAATTCACAGCTTGCATAATTGTTACTTCCGTCCCTTGAGTGCCATTATATTTCTTACTTGCGACTAGAGGTAGAATACAACACTTTGAATTTTATTTCCAAGCTTACTAGCGAATACTAGGTGATGCTTGGAGGAGTTTTACTTGATCAAGTGCTAACTTGTGACCAAGTAACCCTAGTAGAGTTGAGTTGCGATTATGATAATCCTAGTGACTTTTACTTGAAACCAAGCAGGGAAATATGAGTTGCCTTAGAAGATTTGTTGACTTGCGACCTTTACAATGCTAGCGAATTCTTAGTTGCGACTTGGATTCCCTTGGATAGAGCTAACTTGCGACTTGGAGGCTTCTTGGGAGTCTCAGTTGTGACCTTGAGCATTATAGGGAGCTAATCTGCTACCTAGTATCAACTTAGAAGCTATATAGATGATTCTGTGGGCCACACAAGCACATGGACATTGATTTCTCTCACTACTTCATTCTTACTGGCGACCACCTCCTCTAGTACAGTTACAGAATCATTTTTTCCTTAGATAAATTCAATCCAATTCTTATAAATCCCTAACTAGCGACTAGGAATGAAAAGGTGCTCCTCTGAACTCATTTTTGCACTAGTTTATTCCCTAAAGCTCATACCAAGTCGATAACAGTTCCTGTACTACTATATTAAACTGTATTTCCAGGATATTGCTTCTGATATTCAATATACCGATCAAGGTGACTCCTACTATAAGGTAGTGATCTCTTTGACTTTGATTCTGTAAAGCACTACACTCCCCAAGTTGTCATGTCTTCAAGTCTTCTCTCTTGAGTCTTCGTCTGAATCATAAAACTTGTATTCCCTGATACGAATTCTCACTTAACAATCTTCCTAATGATAGTACTTATTTTTCTTTCATGAATCACTGACACCTTGTGCAATGGTCTGGTTCACAGGTGACTAGTTTTGCTCTCAGGCCTTCATACTACATCTTCTCAAATCACTGTTAAGTTACCAGATACAAACAACTTCACTAAGAATCCTTGAGGTCTTCACACTGATCCTGATAACTGCTTCGAATGACTCCAAATTTATTCTTTCATTTCCTGAACAGTTTAATGAACTTCATTCAGATCATTGTTGATGTCTTTTTCAGTTAACAACCAAAATCATCGTGTATATGCGTAATAAACAATATGTACTGATTTTAGTGGAATATAAATTATTTCAAAGTTCTTTGTTCTATGTTGAGTTATCCAAACCGGTATTGTTGAGTTATACATGCAGCTTCAATCTTGCTCGATATATCACTTATAAATCACATATTCAATTTAAATCATAAGTTACTTATTTTAAAATTTCCCAAACGAACACTTAATATAGTGCATTTCTAAGTTGAAGGGTAGATTGTTGATTTATTAACTACCATCCTGTTCATTGTTTTAAACCTAATTTGAATAGTAGATTGTTGATCTGTAAACATATTTGCTAACCAGTTCTTTGTGGGCACGTAATTGAGCTGTCCGAGACCTTTAAAGACATTGTCACCGGTAAAGTGATAATAAATTTCAATATATTTTATTTTTTCATGAAATATAGGGTTCTTAGCTATATGTAGGATAAATTATCACAATGTAAAGTAACATATTTTGTGACGCCCTCAATCTCGGGGTTAGGAAATGAGGACCCACACACCTTTAATCTAATAATTAAATAAGCATAAACCCCGATTAACTACTAACAGGATCAAACAGGATAAAGTATGAGACATGATTACAACTACCAACCATAAAATATAACTTACAACCCCAAAATAATATTAAATAAATATAATCGATTCCGGCTTGAAACCGACAGATAACCCATTGTATCTTTACAACCTTCTGGCTAAGCGCTTTCTCACTCAAAAACACCACTACCTGCTATGGCAACCGGAAGCCCTCAACACGGTAGGGACCACTAGGTACGCTCTTACGAGCAGTGCACCTAAGCTTGGCCATCTTCTTGCTTAACTGCCATGGTTAGATTAAAATAAAACATATGAGTATAAAACTCAGCAAGTAACTATAGAGCAGTTCTATGATATAAAATCCACAATATACTTTACCAATCTCAGGGCATTCTACTTTATTTGTTCTAGGTGGCAGATTTCCATCTTTTGGGTTATGAAAGGGTTTATGAAGGAAAAATGTGGGGCTTTCAGGGAACAAGGCTCGAAGCAGTGTGAAAGCCGACATTCATCACAAATCATTAAAGGATCAAAACAGATCTTTCAGAAAGGAAAGCAACAATATTTCACTATATGGAACCAATTATATGATCAACAGATTAAAATTAGGGTTCACGAGCTTTAAGCTTCACAATATCACAATCGACTCTTTTCAAAGCAATATAAACCATTTTCATTTTTTTTTCAAAGAATCAATTACTGAGTAGGAAGTTTCAATTCCTTTTTTTTTAAAATCAATATAGATACCTTGATTGGACCACTTTATCTTTTCATTTCATTATAATACGGGTGATCAGCCCGTACCGACCTCCATCCGGTCTTTAAGGTACCATACGGCATAATTTCAGCCTTAAACTGGACTAGCCCCGCTAGCCTCTTACAATGACTAGACTAGTCCCACTAGCCTCTTATGTCCAATCCAATCCATCAGGAATTCGTTTGGAAAACCTTGAGTTGGAAAAAGTAGGTTTTCTAAATTCATTTTATCATTACCAAGAAGATGAAATCATTCGGACTCTTTCAAGTCGAAACTCATTCTTAGATTCAATTTCAAGAATTCAAAGTTAAAGAAATGAATCAAGGATAAACAAGATGAAATTCTAGGGGTTTTGAATCAATGATAACAAGGTACTTAAGTTAAAAGAATCAGACTGTTCCAAGGATCAAAGGGGATATGGTGATCAAAGAATATGGCATCATTACAAGGGGTTTGTAAAGGTAATTATAGGGTTTATAACAGTTCATGGCATAACAAATAAGTTGAACAGAAAAGATAGGTTACCAAAGGGTTGAATCAATAAGCTTATCAGTAACAGTTTTACAAGATCAAAGATAGGGTATCTCAAATTGATATCAGGGGTTCATCATTTTAACAGTTCAATACTCTACATGGTATGAACAACATTCTCTCTATAACCATTTACACAAGTAATTAGAGTTACTTGCCTGAATTCGCTTTCTTGTTTCACAAATGTTGAACTACTGCCACCTAGTATACCTTTCCCTTTCCTAGCCTGAATGCCCTCACGTTCCGAATCTACAATCAAAACCAAAACCTCAATTAGTTTCTCAACTCTCGTTCCCAGAACGTTCACCCAATACGATAGCTCGATTATACTTCTGACTCGAACTATACGAGTATAGCTTATATACACACATGCACATAGCACATAACACATTCTTTTCTCATAGACTTTATATCTCTATATATATAATCGATCACCAACTTATACTCGCTAAATCTTGACTATTCTCCAAATTAAACATTTATAACTCATACGAACACACAATTTCATTCATAGCTAATTAATTACGACCATAGCTATCACTTATAGCTTTTAAAATCAATCAACTCAATTTCCCTTTTTCTTTTATCCTTAATTCGAACGAAAACAACAATCCAACAAGCAAAATCAAAGATTTTCACATATAAACACTCAATCATTCTTTCAATTACCAAAAATCAAGTTTTGACCTTTATTTCCTATGGCCTATTCGGCCTTAACACTTATCACAATCAAGAATCAAACATGCAAAGCCCATATTTGACATGCATCAAGTATATTATCCCAAACTAGTTTAATTTCATTCTTACAACTCATTTAAACTCATAATTCAAACGTAATCATGGATGATCACTCAATTTAACACTTAATTCAACTTAATCGAGTAGAAACATTCGAAATTTCCAAGAATCACAACATGCATGCATCAATTTGGACTATAACTCATTATAATTACTCTACTATTTATAAACCAATCATCAATAGATCATTTGCACCAACAAATCAACAGGATTTTCCAAAAAGAACAAGAACCATTCGGCCTCTTCTAAGAATCATCACATGCAAACTCAATTTCAAACTTTTGTATCTTTAATCACACTAATCTCTTAACATTAAGCTAGATTAACATTCATAATCAACAAGAATCAACTCATCAACTTGTAAACTACAAACCCATTCGGCCTTTCAAAAGAAACCACATGCAAACACAAAATAATTGATTAAATACTAGAGCGTGGTGTTTAACATCATTGCTCACCACCGGTTCACCGGAGTTCATCACCGGTGGCGGTGGCATCACGGTGGTGCCCCTATTCGGGGGTTTTCAACCTTCAACCAACGATTTTCTCAAGTGATTACACACATGCAAGCACTCATCTTCACTTTTAATCATTTAAGAACAAAAACCCTTTTGTTTTCATGAAAACCGAATTCAAAACCACCAAATCCAACTTTGGTTTTTCTCAAAAACTTGAAGATAGTGACATGCATGTATGTATATAGGTAGATATCACAAAATCTCACACAATCATGGTTCTATAATCGAAAAAGAGTGAAGAACAAGTGAGAGATTGAAGAGAGAGTGTACCAAGAGAGAGAGAGAGAGAGAGAGAGAGAGAGAGAGAGAGAGAGAGAGAGAGAGAGAGAGAGAGAGAGAGAAATCCCGAGGGGGATGAAGAAATGAGAGAAAAAGAAAGAGAAGAGAGAAGCTCGGGTAAAAAGAAAGAAAAGAGGAGGTGGGTGGGATTATATACTACCAAGGGAGGGGTAGTATGGTAATTAGGTATCTCATTTCTGATTCACTTTTTATTCTTAAAAGAAAACGAATTTGATTTGCAAATGTCTCTCTCGGAAAATATGAATTTGATATGAATGATAATTTTAAAACGTGAATCTCAAAATTATCTTTACAACCATTACTCATAATAAGATTTTGAGCGTACGGTTGATTTTTTATGATTTTTACAAGTTTGTGCTAATAATAACATTTTATCACATAAAAATCAATTTAAAATGCAACGATCACCAAATAAATCCGTCCATCATTTTTAGAAAGTCGACAGGATTATTACGAAGATAACAGAATAAATCTCATGCAGTTATCTTACTCAGATAATTTTATTAAAATGTGCGAAGGTTAAATAAAACCTTTATTTAAATCAAATAATTCCCTTAAATCCATAAAAATATCAACAGATCACGTAATCATGCATACAGACAGGTAAACACACATATGAATACATCACAACTCATGTCTGATCATAGAAATTATCCTTCTTTAATATTATTCCTTTTTACGCGTACCGGGTCACGTTCAACCTGACGGCCCGACACTCAGCGTTTCAATTACGCTTCTCAATATCTTTATCGACCGACACGTCACTAGGACGCAATACTTCATTTAAACATTCATTTCACACAATCATACATATTTCACATTTTATATACTTTAAATCCTTATTAGGAAGGGTTCCGTTCTACCTGACGGCCCGACAACACAGCTTAACTCTTAAGCTGACTCTTTAAATTGGAACGCTTTTACTTACTCTCCTAGATTCTAATATACAGTAACGATAATTAACCATCACTTAATCACATAATCATAATCACTTCACATAAATCACACTTTATTGACTTAATTACATCACAAAATCACACTATAACTAGAGGTACAGCTTTATTTCTAAGTGTCCTCTCCTTTTGGTCTAAGATTCGAACTGGTTGTTCCACAGAAGACAAATCCGGTTGAATTTCCAATGGTTCCAATTCGATCACATGGCTCGCATCAGCATTATACTTCTTCGGAAGAGATACATGGAATATATTGTGTAGATGTTGCATTTGCGGAGGTAGCGCTAATTCATATGCCGCCTTCCCAACTCGTCGCAGTACCTCGAATGGTCCAATATACCTAGGAGTCAACTTCCCTTTCTTTCTGAATCGAGTTAAACCTTTCCAAGGAGATATCTTTTGCAAGACTTTGTCTCCAAATTCAAATTGCACATCTTTTCGTTCTTGATTTGCGTACTTCGTTTGTCGATCTTGAGCTGCAACTAATCGTTTTCGAATAATTTCTACCTTTTCCTTTGTTTGTTGAACCAGCTCTGGGCCAATTAATTTGCGCTCACCAACCTCATCCCAATATGTAGGGGACCTACATTTTCTTCCATACAACGCTTCATAAGGCGGCATGCCAATACTCGCGTGATAACTGTTGTTGTAGGAAAACTCAATTAACGGCAAATGATCGTCCAGATTTCCTTTGAAATCTATTGCGCAGGTTTGCAACATATCTTCAATTGTCTGAATTGTCCTTTCACTTTGTCCGTCCATCTGTGGATGATATACCGTACTCATTTTCAGCTTAATTCCCAAATGATCATGGAATTGTCTCCAAAATCTCGAGTTAAACATTGGATCACTATCAGACACGATAGATACAGGGACTCCGTGACGCATCACAATCTCATCCAAATACAATTTGACCAACTTTTCCAACGAAAATCTTTTATTTATCGGCAAGAAATGTGCTGACTTTATAAACCGATCGATTACCACCCAAATCGCATCATGATTGGACTTGGTTTTAGGTAATCCTACCACGAAATCCATCGCTATATGTTCCCATTTCCATTCTGGTATATCCAGTGGCTGAAGCAATCCGCTTGGCCTCTGATATTCCACTTTGACTCTTTAACATGTATAACACTTACTTATCCATTCCGCAATTTCCTTTTTCATGCTTGGCCATCAATAACTTTCTTTTAAATCCTGGTACATTTTCGTACTTCCAGGGTGAATTGAAAATCTCGAGTTATGCGCTTCTTGCAAAACCTCGTGCTTTAGTTCCACGACATTAGGTATCCAAATACGTGAGTTAACACGGTATATTCCTTTTTTATCCTTTTGAGCTTTAATTTCTTCTCCCGTCAACTTATCCTTTTCGCGATTCATCACTTGCTCTTGACAGCATCGAATTCTTTCCAAAATTTCGGGTTGAAATGACATCGCATATATAGCTTCACCTCCAAATTTTGGAGTCTGCACTTCTATTTCCATCTTTTCAAAATCCTTGATCAATTCTTCCGATGACGTTAACATATTCAACCTTTCCCTGCGACTTAGAGCGTCTGTTACCACATTTGCCTTTCCAGGATGATAGTTTATCGCACAATCATAATCTTTGATCAATTCTAACCACCTTCTTTGTCTCATATTCAATTCCTTTTGAGTGAAGATATACTTTAAACTCTTATGATCTGTATAAATCTCGCACTTTTCCTCGTATAGGGCAAACACAATTGCTGCCAATTCCAAATCATCCGTTGGATACTTTTCCTCGTGCGGCTTGAGTTGCCTTGACGCATATGCTATTACCTTCCCATGTTGCATTAACACACATCCAAGTCCTTTATACGAAGCATCACTGAATATTACAAATTCTCCTTTTTCATCAGGTAACACCAATATTGGGGTAGTTACCAGTCTCTTTTTTAACTCTTGAAAGTTTTCCTCGCACTTTTCCGCCCATATAAACTTCTCGTTCTTCCTTGTCAACTTTGTTAATGGGACAGCAATCTTAGAGAAATCTTGCACAAACCTTTTGTAGTATCCAACTAATCCCTGAAAACTTCTGACTTTCGTAGGAGTCTTGGGCATTTCCCAATTCATTACAGCTTCTATCTTGGCTGGGTCCACTTTGATTCCTTCTTTATTAACTACATGACCAAGAAATTGCACTTCCTTTAGCCAAAATTCACACTTCGAAAACTTAGCGTATAGCTTCTCTTTCCTCAGAGTTTCTAAAGAAATCTTTAAATGCTCCTTATGATCTTCTTCCGTCTTGGAGTAAATCAGTATATCGTCAATAAACACAATAACGAACTTATCCAAATATTGCTTGAACACTCTGTTCATAAGATGCATAAATGCGGCTGGCGCATTCGTCAAACCAAATGCCATTACCAAAAACTCGAAGTGTCCATATCTCATTCGAAACGCTATCTTGGGTATATCTTCCGCTTTAATCTTTAATTGATGATACCCAGATCTTAAATCAATCTTGGAGAAACACGAAGCTCCTTTTAATTGATCAAATAAGTCATCGATCTGCGGTAGAGGGTACTTATTCTTAATCGTCAACTTATTCAATTCGCGATAATCAATGCACAACCTCATACTTCCATCCTTTTTCTTTACAAACAACACCGGTGCGCCCCACGGGGATACACTCAGCCGAATTACTCCTTTATCCAACAATTCTTGCAACTGAGCGGCCAATTCCTTCATCTCGACTGGCGCCATATGATAGGGAGCTTTAGATACTGGTTCCGTTCCAGGAGCCAAATCAATCATAAACTCGATCTCTCTATCTGGAGGTAGTCCCGGCAATTCATCAGGAAATACATCTGGAAAATCTCTTACTATTGGGATATCCTCAATCCTCACGGATTCTTTCTCCACATCCATAACATGAGCCAAATAAATTTCGCATCCTTGACGTAATAATCTCCTCATCTCGATCGCCGTTAGGAATTTCTTCTCTTGCCTCTTTCCTTTGAATATCAATTCCTCACCATCCTTGGTCCTTAACTTCACCTTCTTACTCTTACATTCTATTTGCGCCTCATGGTTTGACAACCAATCCATTCCTAGTATAACCTCAAACTCTCCTAACTTAAAGGGAATTAAGTCAGCAGAAAAGTGCCGACCTTCTATAATCACATCACAATCTGGGCAAATCTTATTAACAATAACTTTCTCTTGATTTGCTACCTCTATAATCAAATTAGGTTCCAGAGGGTACGCAACACAATTTAACTTATCAAGAATACTTTCACAGATAAAAGATCTAGTTGCTCAAGAATCCATCAATACTTTTACTGAGTTAATAACAAGAATACCTGCCACTACGTCCACATCTTGCACCGCATCTTTCATTGTCATATTAAAAACTCTAGCTCTGGGTTGAGCTGATGGTGTTGGGAGAGACGGCGGTCCAGCAATCCTAAGAACATTGGCCTTTTGAACAGGCTCTTTGCAATTCCTGGCCATATGGCCCACCTTTCCACACTTGAAACAAGCCAAGTCAGGCTTCCTTGCTCCATTTGGACACTCTGAAGAATAATGCCCTTTCTGGTTGCACTTGAAACATGTCACGTCCAACTTATTACACCTCCCCGGGTGTCTCTTCCCACAATTCTTGCATTCTTGAATCTGAGGTCTGTTATCCTTCCCCGGTTGTCCTGCTTTCTGGAAACGGTTCTTTCAGGCTTTATTACCGGGTTTAAACTTCTGAAACTTTTGGTGCTGACCTCCACCATTCCTTCAAAACTTTCCTCTAAACTTTGAACTTCCTTGCTCTTGCTCTAAGCTTTCAAATTTTATTTTCTTTCCTTCATTTTCTCTCCTCGCAGCTTCACGCTCACCTTCTACTATCATTGCCTTTTGTACCAAGGCATCATAATTCTTGATCTCCAACAACGCTACTTGACTCCTAATCCATGGCTTAAGCCCATGTGGGAACCTCTTAGCCTTCTTTGTCTCTGTATTTACATACTCAGGTACGAACCTAGACAGCTCAGAAAATTTCACTTCATACTCCGCTACCGACATATCTTCTTGTCTAAGGTCCAGAAATTTCATCTCCGGCTGATCTTGCATATAACTCGGCAAATACTTCTCCAAAAAAATCTCAGTGAACTTCTCCCATGTTAAGTCCTTTCCTTCCAACAACGCTTTCGAAGACTCCCACAAGAAACTCGCTTCATTTTTAAGGTAATAACTCTCATACTGAGCTTTCTTGTCGTCCTTAACTTCTACTAACTGAAAAGCTTTTTCCATTTCTCTTAACCACGGTTGTGCTTTAATCAGGTCTGGCAAACCTAAGAATTCTAGGGGATGAACAGATTGAAAGTGTTTGAAGTTTCCAACTTTAGGGGCCACAGGTTGTTGCAAAAGCTGAGCAAGTCTGCTCATCATGGTGGTTTCTGGGTTTACTTCTGGGTCTTGGGTTGGTATTTCTTCTTCTTGGTGATCTGGTGAGTTGGCCATTTCTTACAAACCTGATTGAGCAATTATTTAGCAATACGATAGCATGGCATATATACAACAACATTTTATTATGAAATCTTTTTGCGGGTTTTAAGCTTTACCCAATTTTGCACATGTAATCCTATTACTACATAATTCTCATATCAGTGTTGTTTTCTCATGGCACGGGATAGGGTATTACGAGTTTTAAACATGGTTATACGAAAATATGGTATTTAGAACAGTTCATGCAGATCTTTAGGGTGCACAATGGAAAACAAGATAATGGATTTATTTAAACAAAGGGTACATAAAGAAAATTCTGGTTACCAGAAGTTTTCAAATAAGGTACAATAATATAGCAGGGTTAAACAGAGGATAAACTGGAAAATATCCCCCTATCTACCCCTAACTTCTAACAACTACTGCTACAATGTTCCGAAATACATCATAACAAATGAAAAAGGGATCCCGACATCTGACCAAGCATCCCAAAGCCTACCAGCGCTGAAGAACAACAACTACGTGCTCAACCAACAGTCCCGCCTAGAAGCTAGTCATCCAGAATCTCTCTCAACATAACCAACATCCAGCGAATGATCTTATGCAGCCTCCGGCCCTCAGCATCAGCATCACTAGTGGATGGTCCCTCATCCAATCTCCTCCGGGCAACCTGCTCCATCAACTGAATCCTAGCTCTCCACTCCTCCATCACTACTAAAGTCCTCTACCTAGAGTCTCGAATCAACCTATCCACCAAAGCTCCCAACTCAGGAATACGGGAGTAAACAAAGTCTCGGTCCTGGGCTAACTTGCCACCAACACTGACAGGTACAGTCTTAGGCATCTCAAAATCTGGCTCAGGGGCAGGGGTCTCTGAATCTGGCCTTAAGGGTGAAATCTGCATAGGGATCTCACTCCTCTCAGAGGGATCCCCCTCTGGGTCTGAACTAACATACACAGGCTCCTCTAGAGAGGGTGGAATGGGGTCCACTGGGGTACCGGTCAAACTAATCTCAGAATCTGAATCACTACCACTACTGGGATCCTGAGAGAAAATACAAAACAGCAACCAAGAAACAATGTTAGGGTTAAATAAAGCTTCCAACTAACTCACACCCTAACTCTAGTTTCCACTTTAACTAATACACACTTTCCTTAGACTATACCTAATAGTCTAACTCAACTCTATATGAGTTGAACTCTCTCGCGATATAAATATACCCAAAATACCCTTTTTAATCCTAACTTGTCTCAGGGACTAGATCCTGTAGCTCTGATACCAACTTGTGACGCCCTCAATCTCGAGGTTAGGAAATCAGGACCCACATACCTTTAATCTAATAATTAAATAAGGATAAACCCTGATTAACTACTAACATGATCAAACAGGATAAAGTATGAGACAAGATTATAACTACCAACCATAAAATATAACTTACAACCCCAAAATAATATTAAATAAACATAAGCGATTTTGGCTTGGAACCGACAGATAACCCATTGTATCTTTACAACCTTCTGGCTAAGCGCTTTCTCACTCAAAAACACCACTACTTGCTCTAGCAACCGGAAGCCCTCAACACGGTAGGGACCACCAAGTACGCTCTTAAGAGCAGTGCACCTAAGCCTGGCCATCTTCTTGCTTAACTGCCATGGTTAGATTAAAATAAAACATATGACTATAAAACTCAGCAAGTAACTATAAAGCAGTTCTACGATATAAAATCCGCAATATACTTTACCAATCTCAGGGCATTCTACATTATTTATTCTAGGTGGCGGATTTCCATCTTTCGGGTTATGAAAGGGTTTATGAAGGAAAAATGTGGGGCTTTCAAGGAACAAGGCTCGAAGCAGGGTGAAAGCCGACATTCATCACAAATCATTAAAGGATCAAAACAGATCTTTCAGAAAGGAAAGCAACAATATTTCACTATATGGAACCAATTATATGATCAACAGATTAAAATCAGGGTTCACGAGCTTTAAGCTTCACAATATCACAATCGACTCTTTTCAAAGCAATATAAACCATTTTCATTTTTTTTTCAAAGAATCAATTACTGAGTAGGAAGTTTCAATTCCTTTTGTTTAAAATCAATATAGAACCCTTGATTGGACCACTTTATCTTTTCATTTCATTATAATACGGGTGATCAGCCCGTACCGACCTCCATCCGGTCTTTAAGGTACCATACGGCATAATTTCAGCCTTAAACTGGACTAGCCCCGCTAGCCTCTTACAATGACTGGACTAGTCCCACAAGCCACTTACGTGCAATCCAATCCATCAGGAATTCTTTGGAAAACCTTGAGTTGGAAAAAGTAGGTTTTCTAAATTTATTTTATCATTACCAAGAATATGAAATCATTCGGACTCTTTCAAGTCGAAACTCATTCTTAGATTCAATTTCAAGAATTCAAAGTTAAGGAAATGAATCAAGGATAAACAAGATGAAATTCTAGGGGTTTTGAATCAATGACAACAAGGTACTTATGTTAGATATATTTGATAATGTCATGGCTAATATAATTTATGTTTAGATTTCAGATCTTACTTAACAGGACAAATCAGTACTTAACTGTTGATCAATACTTATACTGGAAGTCAGGACTTAAGGATATCAGTACTTATATTATCAGGAGATAATCATCAGAAGTTAGATATCAGAACTTAAGTGCTGAAGGACGATCAGATAAGGACAATAGCTGATTAAAGAAAAGAAGATCAAGATAAACATAAGAAGAGATATGCATGAAGAAGGAGTTTCGTGAAGAATGGAATACTTGGAATAAAAGATATCTGATTGATATGTTTTAGGAAGCAGAATTATATTCCATATCAATTAGCGATTATCTTGTAACTGTGTAGTATATAAACACAGACATAGGGTTTACACTATAAGTGTTATCATATTCGAGAAGATTATACATTGTAACCCTAACAGCTCTCGTGGTATTTGTTCATCACTGAGAGGTAACAGTTCCATACTGTAACAGAGTTTATTGTTTCAATAAAGTTTGTTTTCTGTTACTTAATATATTAAAGTTCGATTTGATTGTATTATACATTGTATTCACCCCCCTCTACAGTGTGTGTGACCTAACAAGTAGTATCAGAGCTAATCTGTTAACACACATACAGTTAAAGATCCAAACACAATCATGTCTGACACAGAAACTCCAACTAAGCCTACCAAAACTGAAGAACCTCCAAAGACACAAATTCAAAGTCGGTATGAGACTATCAGAGTTCCCATACTGAGACCATCTGAATATCCCATATGGAAGGTAAGGATGACCATGTTCCTGGAAGCAACATATCCAGAATACCTTGATAGAATCAAGGAAGGGCCTCACAAACCAACCAAGCTCGTTGTTGCAGTTGCAGGTGAAGCAGCAAAGACCGTACCAAAGGAGAAGAGTGATTATACTGCTGAAGATATAGCATCAATTGCTAAGGATGCTAAGGTACGACACTTACTGCATAGTGCCATTGATAATGTAATGTCAAACAGGGTAATCAACTGCAAGACTGCTAAGGAGATATGGGATGCTCTGGAAACAAGGTGTCAGGGAACTGACACAATTAAGAAGAACAGGAAGACAATACTCACTCAAGAGTATGAACATTTTGACTCAAAGACTAATGAGTCATTGAATGATTTATAAGATAGATTTGTCAAACTTTTGAATGATTTGTCATTGGTTGATAAAGAGTATGATCTTGAAGATTCAAACCTTAAATTCCTGTTAGCTCTTCCTGAATGCTGGGATTTGAAGGCAACGACAATAAGAGACAACTACAATCTTGATGAAACAACTCTTGATGAAATCTATGGAATGCTCAAGACTCATGAACTTGAGATGGAACAAAGAAGCAAGAGGAAAGAAGGAAAGTCAAGGACAGTTGCTCTTAAGGCTGAAGAAGAATCCCCCAAAGAAGCTTCCTCAAGGAAAGACAAGGGTAAAGCTCTTTTCATAAAGTCTGAAACTGAGTCATCAAGTTCTGAAAGTAATGATGACTCAGATTCTCAAAGCTTGCCTGAGACTGATGCTGATGAGGAGATGATGAAGCTGTGTGCTTTTATGGTGAAAGGAATCACAAAGATTGCATACAGGAAGTTCAGGAAGGGAAAGAAGTTTTCCAGGAAAGGCATAAGTTCTGATAAGAAGAATTTCAGAAGATCTGAAGGCAGAGGAGGAAAGTCTGACAGAGGAGATTATACAAATGTTAAATGCTATAACTGTGGTGAGAAAGGCCACATATCTCCTGATTGCAAGAAGGCAAAGGGTGATAAAGGCAAGGCTCTTGTCACAAAGCAGAAAAGCTGGACAGACACCTCAGACTCTGAAAGTGAGGAGAACTATGCATTGATGGCAAATGCTGATAAAGAAAGTGCTGAGAGCAGTTCTGAAGCTGCTGAAACAAAGGTACCTCAGACTACTTATGCTTTTCATACTGATGATATTAATGAGTTGAGAAGATATCTTAAAACCATGTTTGTTAGTTATAGAGATCAAACTTTAACATGTGAAAGATTAACTTCTGAAAATCTTGCTTTTAAGAAAAGAAATGATTTCTTAGAAAAAGAGTTAGTCATGTTCCATCAAACTCAGAAGGATAGAGATGATGTTTTTTATGTTAGGGATGAAGAGCTAAAAATGAATGAATCTCTAAAAACTGAGTTAGATAAGGAAAGAGAGATTATCAGGACTTGGACTAACTCTGGCAAAACAACTCAAAATTTGCTAAGTAGTGGAAACTGGAAAGAGGGCTTAGGTTATGGAGAAGATAAGAATGATAAAGGAACTGAATAAATTAAGCATGTTGTTAAACAAAAGCCAAAGTTAAAACCTGTTAAGTTTGTAACTGTAAAGTCTGAAAATGAGAAATCAAAAGTTAAAGAGGAATTAACTTCTGACAAACTAAAACAGGAAAAGACAGCTGAAGTGAACATAGGCTTAATGACAAAGAAGCAGCTTAAGCATAAGCTGAAAGATGTTAAGAATGCAAACAAGGTAAAATCACCTAGGAAAAATAGGAATGGAAAGGAAGGTGTGAATAAAAGCAATGATTATAAACCTGTTCCTGATGCTCCTAGGAAAACATGTCATAACTGTGGAAGTTCTAACCATCTGGCTTCTTTTTGCAGGAAGAATAAGAATATTAACTCCTTACCTTCAAAATCAGGAGTTAAGAGTCAGTCTGTTAGATACAAACCACAAAATCCTTGTTTTCATTGTGGTAGTTTATGGCATTCCATTTATACTTGTAAGGAATATCATAGTTTGTACTATGATTATTATCAAATAAAACCTTCTTTGAAGAAGGTTTCCATTGTTCCTTCTAGTGTAAATTCTGATTCAAAGTCTGATAGTGTAAGTTCTGATAAGAAAAATGTTAACATAAACTCTGATGCTAAATCCGCTGCAAATGTTAACAAACTTAATAAGGCCAAAGGATCCAAGCAAGTCTGGGTCCTTAAAACTAATAATTAGTGGTCTTTGTGATTGCAGGGCAACAGAAAAAATATTCTAGTTCTGGACAGTGGATGTTCAGGATATATGACTGGAAATAAGGCCCTGCTATCAGACTTTGTGGAGAAAGCTGGCCCAAGTGTTTCTTATGGAGATGGCAACATTGGAAAAACATTGGGATATGGCAATATCAATCTTGGAAATGTCATAATTAAAAAAGTAGCTCTGGTCTCAGGACTTAAACACAATCTGCTGAGTATAAGTCAAATCTGTGATAGAGGTTATCATGTTGATTTCTTTGAAGAACACTGTGAAATTGTGAATAAATCTAAAGGCAAAGTTGTTCTGAAAGGATACAGGCGTGGTAACATTTATGAAGCTAAGCTTTCAACAAGTACTGATGGTTCTGCAATTTGTCTGATGAGTAGAGCATCAATTGAAGAAAGCTGGAATTGGCACAAGAAACTCTCTCATTTAAATTTCAACAATATAAATGAACTGGTCAAGAAAAATCTTGTGAGAGGACTGCCAAAGTCAGTATTTGCTCCTAATGGCCTTTGTGATTCCTGTCAGAAAGCCAAACAAAGAAAATCTTCTTTTAAGAGCAAGATTGAATCATCAATTCTTGATCCTTATCATCTACTACATGTTGATCTATTTGGTCCAGTGAATGTCATGTCTATTGTAAAGAAGAAATATGCATTGGTCATAGTGGATGAGTTCACCAGATACACATCGGTGTATTTCTTGCACATAAAAAGTGAAACTGCATCTATCTTGATTGATCATGTCAAACATCTGGATAAATTGGTCAAAGATTCTGTGAAAATCTTAAGGAGTGATAATGGCACTGAGTTCAAGAATTTGATGATGGAAGAGTTCTGCAAAAACCATGGAATAAAGCAGGAATTTTCTGCTCCTAGAACTCCACAGCAAAATGGAGTTATTGAAAGGAAGAATAGAACTCTCATTGAAGCTGTACGTATAATGCTTGAAGAAGCAAAGCTTCCAACCTATTTCTGGGCTGAAGCTGTGCAGACTGCTTGTTTTACTCCAAATGCAACACTCATTAACAAGCATGGAAAAACACCATATGAGATGGTGAAGAAAAAGAAGCCAAATCTGAAATACTTTCATGTATTTGGATGCAAGTGTTTTGTTCTCAAGACTCATCCTGAACAGCTATCCAAGTTTGATCTAAAAGCTGATGAAGGAATCTTTGTTGGATATCCACTTTCCACAAAAGCCTTCAGAGTCTATAATTTAAGAACAAAAGTGGTCATGGAATCTATCAATGTCTCTTTTGATGACAAGAAGATTACTGGTCTTGAAGATTTTATTGACCATGATCAGCTGAGATTTGAAAATGAAGACTCAAATTCTGATACTGAAAATCCTGACAATCTAAGTCTTGATACTGTAAATTCTGATGGATTAAACTCTGATGTTATTGAAACTGTGGTGACTACGTCAAAGGAAGATGCACCTATGCAGGGGGACCATACTCAAGATCTTACCACATCTCAAGAAATATCAGAACATACATCTGGCTCTTCAAGTTCTGATTCGTCAAGTTCTGATAAGCCAAGTTCTGATAGTGCTGAAAATCTAAATACTGAAGAATCCAACTCAGAGAGCATAGTTTCAGGGGGAGCATCAGAAAATGAAAATGAAGATAACATGGATCATGGGGGAACATCCAGTTCTAGAGAAAAGCTTCCATCTGCAAGGAAGTGGACAAAATCACATACACCTGATTTGATAATTGGAAATCCTGATGTAGGTGTCAGAACTCGAACAGGTACTTCAAATGAATGTCTTTACAATTCTTTTCTCTCTCAGACTGAGCCAAAGAAAGTGGAAGAAGCTCTTCAAGATGCTGATTGGGTGCAAGCAATGCAGGAAGAGTTGAATGAATTTAAAAGAAACAAAGTCTGGACCCTAGTGCCAAGACCAAAGAATAGATCTGTTGTTGGTACAAAGTGGGTATTCAGAAACAAAACTGACAGTGATGGCATAATTACAAGGAATAAGGCAAGGCTGGTTGCAAAAGGATATTCTCAACAGGAGGGAATTGATTATGATGAAACATTTGCACCAGTTGCTAGGTTAGAAGCCATAAGGATATTTTTGGCTTATGCTGCTCACAAAAAGTTTATTGTCTTTCAAATGGATGTGAAAAGTGCTTTTCTCAATGGAGAATTGAAGGAGGAGGTATATGTTGAACAACCTCCAGGCTTTGTAGATTCCAAACATCCAGATTATGTCTACAGGCTTGAAAAAGCACTTTATGGACTTAAGCAAGCTCCTAGGGCATGGTATGAGACTTTAGCTCAGTTTCTTCTGGAAAGTGGATTCAACAGAGGAACAATAGACAAAACACTGTTCTACCTCAACCATGGAAAGGACTTACTTCTGGTCCAGATTTATGTTGATGATATCATTTTTGGGTCTACAAATAACAGACTTTGCAAGAAGTTTGCCAAACTGATGCAGTCAAGATATCAGATGAGTATGATGGGGGAACTTAGCTATTTTCTGGGCCTTCAAGTCAAACAGAATGAAGAAGGCACTTTTATTTGTCAAACTAAGTACACCAGAAACTTGCTAAAGAAATTCAGAATGCAAGATTGTTCAAGTGCATCCACTCCCATGGCCACTGCAACAAAACTGGATAAGGATACTGGTAAATCAGTAGATATTACTAATTACAGAGGTATGATTGGCTCTCTACTCTATCTAACTGCTAGTAGACCTGATATCATGTATGCTACCTGTCTTTGTGCAAGATTTCAAGCAGATCCAAGAGAACCTCACTTAACAGCTGTAAAAAGAATCTTTAAGTATCTTAAAGGAACAGCTGATCTGGGATTATGGTATCCTAGAGAATCAGATTTTAAACTAATAGGTTACTCAGATGCAGATTTTGCAGGTTGCAAAATTGACAGGAAAAGCACAAGTGGAAGCTACCAATTTCTTGGAGGCAGATTGGTTTCTTGGTTCAGCAAGAAACAAAAGTCAATTTCCACATCAACTGCAGAAGCAGAGTATATTGCTGCAGGAAGCTGTTGTGCACAGATTCTTTGGATGAAGAAACAGTTACTGGATTATGGGTTAACATATTTCAAAATCCCTATTTACTGTGATAATCAAAGTGCTATTGCTATGACAGGTAATCCAGTTCAACACTCTATGACAAAGCACATCAGCATCAGGTACCACTTCATAAGGGAACATGTGGATGAAGGTACAGTGGAATTGCACTTTGTTCCAACAGATCAACAACTAGCATATATCTTCACAAAACCACTGTGTGAAGCCACTTTTACAAGATTGGTAAATGAACTTGGAATGATTTCAGGTTCTTTCTCTAAATCTGCTTAGTCTTGTTCTGTATTATCAGACTTTATGATCAGTATTTACAGAATTTAATCTCTTTGTGTATTCTGTGATTAATTGATAAATGTTTTTAAGTACTGACTGTTGTCTGATATATGTTTCTAAACTCTGATAAGTGATATGTCTGTCTAAGTAACCATTCAATCCTATGAGGATAACTGTGCTAGATACTGACCTAGTAGTCTTCAATAAACAAATGATCCCATGTAAGAAGTAATTATTTCTGTGGAAATTTTATGACACAAGAAAATTCTGATAATTGAGCTTATTTGAGTTTACTTTGTTTATCTTATTACTAAGTCACAAATTAGAATAATGCTACTCATCTATTAAGTTCTGATACTAGTAAAACTGCTGAATGTACTAAGTGCTGATAAACCTCACTTATAAAAAGAAAAATCAAAAGGATCAAAGAATAAAATTAGGTACTCCTTTGAGATCTAGAGTAAAAATGTGGAAGGGAAGACCCAAGTGCATTGCTGGTATTAAGTAAATATGCATTAGAAAAGCAAAATATTTTCTTGGTGACTTTTCACACTCTATGATTACTAGAGAAATACTCTGATAATAGCATAAATTCTGATAAGCAGTCGTGACTCACTTACACTGAGAAGCCACTGTAAAATAGAATTTAAAAAGATGCATAAAATTAGCACAAACAGTTGAGGTGGACTCAAGCATGAACTCATTCATCAGTAGGTTTCAGGATAATGACAGCTCTTTAGCAAAATTTTAGTTATGCCTTATTTCTAAGATGTACTGAAGTGAATCAAACTTTACTCCTTGTCTGAAATTTAGCTTAATGCACACACTAATCACTCCATCTGAATGATGAAAATTACTGTGGTGGTCTATATTATTTTAGATAAACAGTCATTGTGTCACCTTGCACTAATTCTGAGGACAAGTTCTGGTTGCATATTCTGAAGATTAAGTTCTGAAGAGTATAACTCAGAACTTGTATGAGGATTTACTCAGATAAACATTTTTTTTTCGAGTTAAGAAATTATGTTCTGATGACTGTTAAGTTCTGAAATAAGTCTAAGTTCTGATATTACATTCTAAATTCTTTACTTGACTTATCTGTGGATAAAATTTGCTAACAGTCTCGGTACAAACTAGAACATGTGAAGTGGAAGATTAATAGTCACTATGGTTAGGATTAATGGTACTCGTACTTGAACAGTCAACTTTTACTTGTGTCTTGTGCGCATTCAACCATGTTTTCTCCTTCCAATGAATGTTATTCTTTTTCCAAGTCTGGGGAAACGAGGTAGAATTAATTCTACCTGTCAGCATTAAAAACCTTTACGTCTCCTGGCATTCTCTTGCCTATATAAACAGCCTCTTCACATCAGCCTTCCCATCAAACTCTTTCTCACAAACTTACCTTCATACTTTTTCTTTCAAAAACACAATGGTCAGATACAACATGTTTTTGAACTACCAAAACTTCAATATGGAGCTAAGCTGTGCCGACTGGCAGCAGGAATGGCACGTCACGGCCATTCCTGAGGAGATATGGGACTCTGTCCCACAGGAGGTACTGACCCACCTCCTGTTCTTCTATATGGACTACCATCGCCATCTGGAGCGATTGGAGGAGCAAAGGCTGGAAGCTCTCCGCCAGCAAGAGCGTATCATCCGACTCGCCATTCTGTTTGTCGAGAGTAGGAAGAAGAAATGATTTAATCTCGTCTTCTTCCTGTTTTTCTTCATCATCAGCCTTGCCCTGCTTCTTGAGCTAGGACTAAGGCTGTTGATGTTAGGTTTAGTAGCTTAAGGAAATCTTGTATAAGTACTGATGTCATTTCCATTTCATGAATGTATTCTCTTGATATATTAATAATATTTGTTTTTGTTTCAAGATTTTGTCTCTAAGTTATTTTGTAATGCATTGATAAATCCTGATTGATATTCTGATGACCATATAAATTCTGTTTTAATTTAAGTTCTGACTTTCCTTTATCAGTACTTACTCATATGATTTATCTTGGTCATTTTCACTTGATTTCTTTTCAGAATATTAATGATGCAGTGAAAAATAATTAAATCAGTGGGAACGGTTTCAATTTTGAATTAAAACTGTTTCACCTTGATTAATGGAATATCTGGGTAAATGGAACGGTTTTTCCTTGAAAACAGGCAAGTGGGCAAGTAATGATTACTGTTTTCTCGCGCCCAGTAACTATCCGTTATTACTGCATGTCTGACAGGTGTCCAACGGTAACATTTTTTTTAGAGTATAAGTACGACAGAGAAAGGATTTCTTTAATCTTTTATTTCCTTCATACTTTTTCTCTCTACTTGCTTTTACTCTCTCTTTCTCTCACGTTGGTTTTTCATACAGACATTTTATCAAACACCTAACAGGCACTTTTAAATCTCAATTTTTCACATGACACCTAGAGATTTAATCATTGATGGAGCTAAGTTTGTTCCAAACAACTATGCTGTAATTCTTGATCATGCTGAAGCTCCATCTGAATTGCATTTTGTGCAAGATCTTCTTGCATACAGTGAGATTGGGTATGCATTAACCCAGCCTTCAGTCTTTTCGAGCCAATAAGTTCTGACGTTTTGGCGGACTGGGCACTTTGATGATGGTGGTAAACATGGCACTCCCAGTATTGTTTTCGAAGTGGGTGATTCTTCTTATGCAGTCACTCCTGGTACAATACGCAAAGCTCTACATCTCCCAGAAGATTGTACCTTTTCAATTCCAAAAGAATCAGCTCTTCAGGAGTTAATGGCAAATTTGGGGTATGAAAAGAGTTTGGCAAAACTTGGGCAGTTGAAACGGGCTCATATCAGAAGAGAATGGAGCTTCTTCTTCGACTGCATCACCAAAGCTTTTGGGAACAAATGTTCGAATTTTGATGCTATCCCAATTCTGAGTCAGCATATCGGGTATGCTATTATCAATCAAACTCATTTTGATTTTGCAACTGGTATAATTGGTTTTATTGGGGATAGGATGACAGAGGATAGGAATGTTGTCTATTTTGCTAGATTCTGTCAACTTATTTATACTTTTTGTACTGATGAACCTCAATTAGTCAGTTCCTCAACCCCACCTTTTAAAGTTGCAAAACGCTACTTTAATGACCTGGTAAATGCTGACACTAAGAAATTAGTGGTTAGACCATTACAGATTCCTCAGTCTGTAAAACAGATCCTAGTAAATGCTGATCCTGATACTTATAGATCTGTTTACTCTGATGTCCAACCAACAACAAACACCCAAAAATCATCATCCTCAGCACCTACCACTCATTCTACTCAACCTACCCTCAGGACATATCTCAAATCCTATCTCTCCACTTCACAGACTGATCAACCCTCATCCTCAGCACCTACTGTGAAGCCTTCATCCTCCAAGCCAAAGAGGACAAAGACTGTTCCTCAAACACCTCAAAAGAGAAGGAGGATTGCCTTGAGAGATGAATCTGATACTGAGGAATAGGTTCCTTCTTCAGAACCTGTTGTAGGTGAAGCTGAGAAAAAGAATTCTCAGAAGGATTCTGGAATCGGGGGATCTAGGCTTCTCAAAAGGCTTAGAAGAATGACAGTTCCTGAAACTCCCAAGGAATCCAAATCAACAAAGAGATACAAGAAACAGAGGGCAAAAAGGCCAGTTTCAGATGATGAAGAGGAAGCAGCTAAGGAAGGGGATCAGGAATCTCTGATCTCACAAGACAAGGAATTTGCTCCAGTCACTTCTTCTCCATCAACTCCATCTAAGGAAGCTGTTTCTGAAAAGGCTACCACACCATCTGTGTCTCTTGTTGATCCAGGCACAAGTGCTGATATTGATGTTCAAAACTTGGTTGTGCCTGAAGTAATTCTCTTAGAAGCTCCAACAGCAACTAATCCTTCTACAACACATGTTACTGATGTTGTTCAAACTCCAGAGTCATCAACAACACCTTCTCTGTATCATGATGCTGATGATCAGACTTTAGGTGAACATCAGGATTTGGCTGTTGATCAGAACTTAGAACAAGATCAGCAATTAGAGGATGATGAAGCCTCCATTGCTACTCACACTGTTATTTTATCAGAGGATACTGATTCTGTAAGTTCTGATGCTGCAAATGCTGGAGATACTGGTGATGCTGCTCCAACTGCAGATGCTGATACAACAGGTCCTTCAGGACATGCTCCTCAACAGACTATTCTAAAGTCTGAACTGGTTAAGAAGTTTGTTACCGGAGAAGCACCAGTACCTTGGAGTGAAACTCCTGCAGGTCAGGAGTGGACTAAGGAATGGAACTTAGTTTCATGTGTTCCAACTGAAAAGCATCTTGCTGAGCACTTGACTAAAGCTAATGAAATGTTAAATTCTGATGATTTCAAAACCCAGCTTAGAGTCACTGCATTGAGTACTAAACATCTACAAGGTCTTCACTCAACTACTCATGCAGAGCTACACAAGATTCAGGAAAACTTTATCAAACAGGAACAAGTTTGGAAAATTGATAAGAAAAAGTTCTTCCAACCTACCATTGACAGGATTGCTTATATTGAGAAGACTCAAGTTCATCAACAAGCTCAGATTGATGATATTCTGAAAAATCAAGCTTCTCAGCAATCACAACTGACTGAAATCCAATCCTCAGTGGAATTGCTTATCTCTCTTCTACTACCTGCTGTTGCCAAAAAGGGGGAGAAAGTAATTAAGTCCAAATGCAAGACTGACAAGACACTGACAGGAAAGGATGATGAAAAAGATGATCAAGGAAACCCTGGAATAGGTAGAGGTCATAGTCAAGGTAGAGGATTCACATCAAGACAAGCTAGTCACAGGACAAGTTCTGATACTGGGAAAAGAATAAGTTCTGCTACTGGTAAAAGGATAAGTTTTGATGAACTTTTAGATCTTGATGAGGAAATGTCAAGACAGTTATTTCTTCAGGAAAATCCAGGAATGGACTTGGAGAGTTTAATGAAAGAAGAAGCCAGGCTTAAATCAGAGAAAGTCACATCTAAATCTGAAGCTTCTGGTAAAAAGTCACTTCCAAAACTCAAAGGCATTGTGATCAAAGAAAGGACACATATTGAAGCAACATTGGCTAGATCACAACCGCAGATAGATCCAAGATCCAAGGGTAAAGAAAAAGTTGGTGAACCTATCAAGGTTTATGTGCCTCCTGAGGATGAAGAAATTACTGATGAAAAGGATAATCTTGCTCTGACTTCAAGAAAAGTTCTTAAAACAACCTCTGATATGGCTCAAGTTGTTCAGAGTCAAGAAATTGTAAGTTCTGATATTCAGAAGAAGCAAGTAACCTCTGACATAGCTCAAGTTAACTTGATATCAGAAGATAGACCAAAGACACTCCTACCAGGATTCACTAAAGCAAAACAGACTCAACCTTTGAAGACTACTGCAAGTGGTTTTGAAGCAAGAGTAGTTACTGGAAAGGAAGCAAGAGATAAAACTGGATTGGGAAGTGCTGATGAAAGAAGAATATATAACACTACCAATGATCCAACTTCCTTGAGTGAACCAGGTATTGGAGCAACTCCTGAGAGATTGAATCAACTAGAATCTGTACAGATGGTTTACCATACCTACTTGAAAGAATACATCTTGTTGTATTTTATGACAGATGGTAGGGTTTATCATATAAGACAAAATGCCATTCCATTGAAGTATTTTGAAGAATTGGAGCATGTACTTTTCTTACTTCAAGTGGATGACAGAATAACAGGAACTGCTGCAAACTATTTAAAAGAACAGATTCAGAGACAGAAAAGGCTTTATTCTGTTAAGTCTGACAGCACATACGTTCCAAAGTACAGAGATCACAATGGTGATATAGTTGAAATGAAGCCCAACACTGCTAAGATTATAACTACCTTTCTGGGGTACAGGGCTGTTGAATTCAATTTTGAGTCTGATAAAGCTTATTTGATCAGACTGGATCAGGATATAAGAAAAGCAAAGATCAATGATCTCAGAGCTGCAATCTTTCAAATTGGTGAAGATACTGCAGAGCTTAAAGATGCCAAAAGGAGAATGATTGATAAACTCAGATATGCTGAGAAATGTTTGTTGAAGAACTATCTCAGAACAACTCCTGACATCAGAGAGATCAGATGATGAAGCCAAGTCGAAGATCTACAACTGCTTAAATTCTGATATTTGTACAGACTGAAGTTGTTATCAGAAGTTGAATATTGGTAAAGCTTTAAGGACTGTAAGTTGTAGTTATCTAGTCTAATTCTCATGCATTTGTACTTAATATTTTTGACATCATCAAATATCTGTTAAACTTGTATATTATGCTAATTTACAAGTTGGGGGAGATTGTTAGATATATTTGATAATGTCATGGCTAATATAATTTATGTTTAGATTTCAGATCTTACTTAACAGGACAAATCAGTACTTAACTGTTGATCAGTACTTATACTGGAAGTCAGGACTTAAGGATATCAGTACTTATATTATTAGGAGATAATCATCAGAAGTTAGATATCAGAACTTAAGTGCTGAAGGACGATCAGATAAGGACAGTAGCTGATTAAAGGAAAAAAGATCAAGATAAACATAAGAAGAGATATGCATGAAGAAGGAGTTCCGTGAAGAATGGAATACTTGGAAGAAAAGATATCTGATTGATATGTTTTAGGAAGTAGAATTATATTCCATATCAATTAGCGATTATCTTGTAACTGTGTAGTATATAAACACAGACATAGGGTTTACACTATAAGTGTTATCATATTCGAGAAGATTATTCATTGTAACCCTAACAGCTCTCGTGATATTTGTTCATCACTGAGAGGTAACAGTTCCATACTGTAACAGAGTTTATTGTTTCAATAAAGTTTGTTTTCTGTTACTTAATATATTAAAGTTCGATTTGATTGTATTATACACTATATTCACCCCCCTCTACAGTGTGTGTGACCTAACAAGTGGTAACTTAAGTTAACAGAATCAGACTGTTCCAAGGATTAATAGGGGATATGGTGATTAAAGAATATGGCATCATTACAAGGGGTTCGTAAAGGTAATTATAGGGTTTATAACAGTTCATGGCATAATAAATAAGTTGAATGAAAAAATAGGTTACCAAAGGGTTGAATCAATAAGCTTATCAGTAACAGTTTTACAAGATCAAAGATAGGGTATCTCAAATCGATATTAGGGTTTCATCATTTTAACAGTTCAATATTATACATGGTATGAACAACATTCTCTCTATAACCATTTACACAAGTAATTAGAGTTACTTGCCTGAATTCGCTTTCCTGTTTCACAAAGGTTGAACTACTACCACCTAGTATACCTTTCCCTTTCCTAGCCTGAATGCCCTCACGTTCCGAATCTACAATCAAAACCAAAACCTCAATTAGTTTCTCAACTCTCGTTCCCGGAACGTTCACTCAATACGATAGCTCGATTATACTTCTGACTCGAACTATACGAGCATAGCTTATATACACACATGCACATAGCACATAACACATTCTTTTCTCATAGCCTTTATATCTCTATATATATAATCGATCACCAACTTATACTCGCTAAATCTTGACTATTCTCCAAATTAAACATTTATAACTCATACGAACACACAATTTCATTCATAGCTAATTAATTACGAACATAGCTATCACTTATAGCTTTTAAAATCAATCAACTCAATTTCCCTTTTTCTTTTATCCTTAATTCGAACCAAAACAACAATCCAACAAGAAAAAACAAAGATTTTCACATATAAACACTCAATCATTCTTTCAATTACCAAAAATCAAGTTTTGACCTTTATTTCCTATGGCCTATTTGGCCTTAACACTTATCACAATCAATAATCAAACATGCAAAGCCCTTATTTGACATGCATCAAGTATATCATCCCAAACTAGTTTAATTTCATTCTTACAACTCATTTAAACTCATAATTCAAACATAATCATGGATGATCACTCAATTTAACACTTAATTCAACTTAATCGAGTAGAAACATTCAAAATTTCCAAGAATCACAACATGCATGCATCAATTTGGACTATAACTCATTCTAATTACTCTACAATTTATAAAACAATCATTAATAGATCATTTGCACCAACAAATCAACACGATTTTCCAAAAAAAACAAGAACCATTCGGCCTCTTCTAAGAATCCTCACATGCAAACTCAATTTCAAACTTTTGCACCTTTAATCACACTAATCTCTTAACATTAAGCTAGATTAATATTCATAATCAACAAGAATCAATTCATCAACTTGTAAACTATAAAACCATTCAGCCTTTCAAAAGAAACCACATGCAAACACAAAATAATTGATTAAATACTAGAGCTCAGTGTTTAACATCATTGTTCACCACCGGTTCACCGGAGTTCATCACCGGTGGCGGTGGCATCACGGTGGTGCCCCCATTCGGGGGTTTACAACCTTCAACCACCGATTTTCTCAAGTGATTACACACATGCAAGCACTCATCTTCACTTTAAATCATTTAAGAACAAAAACCCTTTTGTTTTCATGAAAACCGAATTCAAAACCACCAAATCCAACTTTGGTTTTTCTCAAAAACTTGAAGATAGTGACATGCATGTATGTATATAGGTAGATATCACAAAATCTCACACAATCATGGTTCTATAACCGAAAAAGAGTGAAGAACAAGTGAAAGATTGAAGAGAGAGTATACCGAGAGTGAGAGAGAGAGAGAGAGAGAAATCCCGAAGGGGATGAAGAAACGAGAGAAAAAGAAAGAGAAGAGAGAAGCTCGGGTAAAAAGAAAGAAAAGAGGAGGTGGGTGGGATTATATACTACCAAGGGAGGGGTAGTATGGTAATTAGGTATCTCACATGTGATTCACTTTTTATTCTTAAAAGAAAACGAATTTGATTTGCAAATGTCTCTCTCGGAAGATATGAATTTGATACGAATGATAATTTTAAAACGTGAATCTCAAAATTAGCTTTCCAACCATTACTCATAATAAGATTTTGAGCGTACGGTTGATTTTATATGATTTTTACAAGTTTGTGCTAATAATAACATTTTATCACATACAAATCAATTTAAAATGCAACGATCACCAAATAAATCCGTCCATCATTTTTAGAAAGTCTACAGGATTATTACGAAGATAACAGAACAAATCTCATGTAGTTATCTTACTCAGATAAGTTTATAAAAATGTGCGAAGGTTAAATAAACCTTTATTTAAATCAAATAATTCCCTTAAATCCATAAAAATATCAACAGATCACGTAATCATGCGTACAGACAGGCAAACACACATATGAATACATCACAACTCATGTCTGATCATAGAAATTATCCTTCTTTAATATTATTCTTTTTTACGCGTACCGGGTCACGTTCAACCTGACGGCCCGACGCTCAGCATTTCAATTACGCTTCTCAATATCTTTATCGACCGACACGTCACTATGACGCAATACTTCATTTAAATATTCATTTCACACAATCATACATATTTCACATTTTATATACTTTAAATCCTTATTAAGACGGGTTCCGTTCTACCTGACGGCCCGACAACACAGCTTAACTCCTAAGCTGACTCTTTAAATTGGAACACTTTTACTTACGCTCCTAGATTCTAATATACAGTAACGACAATTAACCATCACTTAATCACATAATCATAATCACTTCACATAAATCACACTTTATTGACTTAATTACGTCGCAAAATTTTCAGTCGTCATATGTTTAAGTATATGTTGCCCAAAATTTTGCATGGGTCCGATTTAAGGCCCATAAGGAGATTGGGATTACTTGGCATGAATTATAACATGTTCTGGTACGAGGTTAGGCCAAGAATTTGTGATTTAGGAGGTACTTGTGCAGATGTGTGAGGTCGTAAGTATGATAATGACAGGTGCTGAATATTCTTGGATGAACAGGTGAGGTGGTGGAATCACCAGGAAAGCTAGACCGGATAAATAGGTATTAATGCAGGAGTATCAGTGTACCTATGCCGGAAGAACTGGTGTTATATTAGGACTACAACTCATTGAATAAGGGAGAACGATCTTTATCTTCGTGAAATGATATTTTAACGGGATTCTATCATTATAAACATGACTAATAATAATTATTAAAGGATAAATACATGGATTTATAGATAATTACACGTTTTATCCGGTTATTATTGAATTATATTGTTCAACCGAGGTAGGATACCGGAACCTCACTTGAAAACGGTTGGATTAACCTTGGGAAATTGGTTTGCCTTGTAAAAAACGTGAATATTCTTCAAGGCATGTAGTTCAACCCTAAAGAACTACATAGAGCTTAATCCCTATATACAGGATATGTAGGTAATTGGCAAAGGGGTTCGAATATTCACTTTCTACGCGAATTGACACGTGTAACCATTGTGCATATTTTTCGAGTACGTTTGGTCGGATTGAAAAGGACATTCTCAGCTATTCTTACTCGGTTCTTTGCCGATTCAACTCATATTTTATACACAATTCTAGCTTTACTCCTGCACCCGTACCTATGTTCTATACTGCAGCAGCCACATTTCACTCGAAAACTAAGGGTGAATAAGTTATTTAAGCACGATAAATTTGGGGTGTTATAATCAATTTTCTCTCATAACAGTATAACAACGCCAATATTTTTCCGGTAAACGAACTGACCAAGTAATCTGAGATTCAATAACAACCATAACTCCTGCAGCTGTACCTCTGTGCAGCAGCCGCATTTCACTCAAAAACCAAGGATAAATCAGTTATTTTGTACTTAAAATAACTCATGTAGTTGTACCTCTGTGCAGCAGCCGCATTTCACTCAAAAACCAAGGGTGAATCAGTTATTTTGTACATTATAAATATTAGTACTAAAAAAGATTATATTTTGTACAAAATATTGCATTAAACTCTAACATTAGTGGATTATTATCGTTAAACATGTTTTCAACAATAGGGTTATATACAAGTATACTATAGGCCAAGATTGTTGTTCGAATCAGATTCTTGTAATCCTTTACTAGAGTCTGGAGAATCAAGGTGCAATTTGGTAAAGATGTACAAACCCAAACCCGAACCGAAACCGAATAAAACCCGACGGGTTCGGGTTCGAGTTTGGTGATTGGGGTTTTTTCGGGTTCGGGTATGGCATATAAAATCGGGTTCGAGTTTGATTTTTGCTAAAACCGGTTCAACTGACCCGATTGTCATCCCTAATTATCGCTTCAGGCCTATTTCATTAAGATTCATATATAATTAATCACTTATCTAATCGCTCATTACCCAGTTCACTTTATTAACCGCATCTGTCTCTCAAATTTTATACCCTCTATTTCAAACTCTTTAACAGGTTATACGAACACCAGAGTTTTAAGAGAAATCCATCAATTTATTTTAATATTTATTAAATGGACATTTTTTATTTTTTAGTTCTAAATGTTAACTTATGAAATAACCCGCACTTAAATTTATTAATATATATATATAGGGGGCTACTTCAATAAAAACCAATTTAGAAGAGAAACCAATTTAGAAGAGAAACTAGAAACCAAATAATTTTTTAAAAAAACTAATTCGAAATATAATACATATGGTATACAAATCGATAATTGAGAGATGCAAAAAAATATAGTGAAATCGGATTTTAAAAAAACTTACGGTTTGACGGGAAAAATCAAATTAAAAACGGAGGGGAAAATCTGAAATTGGGTGTGGGAGGGTGCAGAGTAGTTGGGTGGGGTGATTTAGGAGGACCATTAGATTAGGTAGATCTAATGGTTTAGATTGATTCCTAATTTTTATTTTAATTTTAGTTTGTATTTGATCATTCCCCTATATATATATATATTAAATTTTGGGTGGTGCTAAATGCATTAAAATTTTGCTCCGTGCAGTAATGAGAAATTACCATAACATCCTTATACCAATTAAATGTCTTAGCTTAGTAATTGTTAGGAATATATGTGCATTAGTTTGATGATATGTTTAACAAAACACTTAAGTAGAAATTCAGTGTCTGTAGCCTCAACGGATAAGACCACTTTGGCTATCCGTTGATGGTGTAGCTTTACTTAGAAATAAGTCTAGTGTTGTAGCATATTTCAGTCTCTGTATTTAAGATGTAATTCTTAGAAGTTGAGAGAAACTATGAGTCATGTTGACTACTAGAAGATATGCAGATAGGAAGGCCAATTGTAAATATTTCATGCCTTGTAATTTTGTATAAATGAAGTGGTATCAACGGATGACTTAAAGACCTTCAACGGATGAGAAGCTAAGCTTCAACGGATGTCTCTAAAGCTTCAACGGATAACATCCTTCAACGGATGAGTGCATCAACGGATGAAAGCTTCAACGGATGTTCTGTTGATTAACCGTTGATAAGTGGTAGTTGTACCTACAAACAGAGGCACGTGGGTGAACAGAGATAACTGAAATGTGGCAGCCTAATTTCAGGAACATCAGAAAAAGCAGCCGTTCTACTCTAGTATAAAGAGACATTAAGTCAACAAAGTACTGGAGTGAACTGGAGAAGAAACAAGTGGAGATCTTACTTTATTATTTTATATATCCTTGTCTTCACTTGTAAACTTGGTAATATATAAACCAAGTAGTAGCTAGTAATTAGATAAGAATTTTTCCAGAGCTGTTTAGAAAAATCTTGAGAGAAAAATTATCTAGTTTGTACTAGGATGCAGCTGTGATCAAATTCTTAGATCACAGAATTTCTGAAATACCATCTCTGGTGGAACAACAAATCCACCAGAAAAGTTTTTAAAGGTTTATTGTGTTCTTTACATTTGTGTTTGAATATATATCTGTCTGTATCAGCTTAAAGCAATTCACACACTTATTCATCTTGAACACACAGTCTTTATAAACTGCTCAAAACTTGAAAAAGTTTTGAGATTTACATTCAACCCCCCTTCTGTAAATCTCATTGTTAGTTCTCTAGAAATAACAATTGGTATCAGAGCAGGCTCTTGACAAACAAAGAGTTTAAAGATCTTGGAATCTAACAAAGATGAGTAAGAAGGATATTAGAGTAAAAATCCCAGTTCTTGACAGAGACAGTTATCACCACTGGAAGGTGAAAATGCACCTTCATCTACTCTCCCAAGATGAAGGTTATGTAAACTGTATTGAAAATGGTCCTCACATTCCCCACAAAGTAGCCACAGTTGCTACGACCACAATTGCTGTTGGTCAATCCATTCCAAAACCTAGAGCAGAATGGACAATGGAAGACACAGAAGAAGTCCACAAGGATAAGAAGGCTATGAACATTTTGTTTAATGGTCTTGACAAGGATATGTTTGATAATGTGATAAATTGCTCAACTGCCAAAGAGGTTTGGGACACAGTTCAGCTGCTGTGTGAAGGTACAGAACAAGTAAAAGAGAACAAGATGCAGCTTCTCATTCAACAGTATGAGTATTTTCATTTTGAAGAAAATGAATCTTTAAATGACACATTTAACAGATTCCAAAAGCTGTTGAATGGATTGAAGCTGTATGGTAGAGTGTACCAGGTGAAGGATTCAAATCTTAAATTCTTAAGATCCTTGCCAAAGGAATGGAAACCCATGACTGTCTCCTTAAGAAACTCTCAGGATTATAAGGACTTCACTCTTGAAAGATTATATGGAATCTTGAAGACTTATGAACTAGAGTTGGAACAGGATGAGGTATTGGAGAAGGGGAGAAAGAAAGGAAGTTCAGTTGCATTGGTAGCTGAAAATGAGAGGGAATGCAGACAAGAAACTGTGAGATCTACATCAAACTCCAAAGATGGTACAAGATATCAGGAATCAAGCAAAGGAAAAGAGCAAGTTGCTGAGAATGAAGACAACTCCAGTCAAGATGACTCTGATAGTGTTGATGAGCATCTTGCATTTCTGTCCAGGAGATTTGCAAAGATGAAGTTTAAGAAGAACACTAGAGCCACTAAACCTCATAAGAACATGGTGGACAAATCAAAGTTCAAGTGTTTCAATTGTGGTATAAGTGGACACTTTGCAAGTGAGTGCAGAAAGCCAACTTCTGAAAAGAAGAAATTTGACCAAGTAGATTACAAGAAGAAATATTTTGATCTGCTCAAGCAAAAGGAAAGGGCTTTCATTACTCAAGAAAAAGATTGGGCAGCTGATGGAGAGGAAGAGAATGAAGATGTGGAGTATGTCAACTTAGCTCTCATGGCTGATTCTGAGGAAAATGAAGTTAGTTCATCAAGCAATCAGGTAACAACTCAGGTAATCACTACTGATGTAACACAACTTACTAAAGAAGAGTGCAATGATGCTTTTAATGACATGTCTACTGAATTGTATCATTTGCGTGTGTCTCTTAAATCTCTTGCTAAAGAAAATAGTAGGATTAAAGAGAACAATCTGTTTTTAAGTAATAGAAATGCTATGTTAGAAGATAAGTTGATTGACCTAGAGAAAACCAAGTTGCATTGTATATCTGTTGAGAATGAACTAGCTGAATCTATTAAGAAAGTAGAAATACTTTCTAATCAATTAAAGAGAGAGCAAGAGGTGATTAAAGCCTGGAAAACATCTAGGGATGTTAGTGCTCAAATTGCCAAGGTCCAAGGAATTGAATCATTCTGTGAAACTGCCTGGGATAAAAACAAAAAGAAACTGGAATTAATTGATGGGCTGTCAACGGATGTGGAATCAACGGATGATGAAGGTTATCCGTTGAAGGAAGAAAATGAGCATCCGTTGAAGGTTCCTCAATTAAAACAGGCAGATGTTTCTAATAGTGAAAATCTAAAGAAACTCAACAAAAAGTTTGGTTCAACTTCCAAGAACTTTGTTAAAGAAGAAGCAAGCACATCCAAAGATGTCAGTAAGGTGAATATAGGGCACATGACCTTAGAACAGTTAAATAATAGGCTCAAGATGGTTGAGGATAAAAAGGAAACTAAAAGAAAATCTAACAGAAATGGGAAGGTAGGTGTTAACAAACATAACAATTACACACCTGATAGGTATGCTCCTAGAAAAAGCTGTGTGCATTGTAGTAGTGTTAATCATCTATCTGCTAATTGCAAATCTATTAAGAAAACCCCCATAATTGTACCCTCTTCCATGCCTAACATGTCTGCATCATCTCTACATGCTATGCCTACTATGTCTCAACAGAATCCTTATGCACATTTTGCAAACATGCCATATTTTAACAATCCTTATCTTGCTGCATTTAGTATGCCTCAAATGCCATACAATATGCCTATGTGGAATAACATGTATGCACAATCCATGCCTTATCATATTCCAAATGTGCTAAATGATTCTGTGACTAACCCTACACCTCAACCAACTACATCTAAGACCAAGGTTGACTCAAAGTTACCTAAGTCTAGAGATGCAGGAGGAATGAAGTCTAGGAGAAAGGCTAACAAGAATGGACCCAAGGAAACTTGGGTACCAAAATCAAATTGATTGATTTTATGGTGTGCAGGGAAATAGAAGAAATCTATGGTACTTGGACAGTGGCTGTTCAAGACACATGACAGGAGATTTCTCCCTGCTCACAGAGTTTAAGGAAAGAGCTGGCCCTAGCATAACCTTTGGAGATGACAGCAAAGGGTTTACTATGGGATATGGCTTGATTTCAACAAGAAATGTCATCATTGATGAAGTTGCATTAGTTGATGGTCTCAAACATAACTTACTGAGCATCAGTCAACTATGTGATAAAGGGAATACAGTTTCCTTCAATTCTGAAGCCTGTGTTGTCACTAGTAAGAAAGACAACAAAGTGGTTCTAACTGGAGTTAGAAAAGGAAATGTGTACTTAGCTGACTTCAACTCTGCAAATGCAGAATCTATTACTTGTATCTTCAGCAAAGCAAGTTCAGTTGAGAGTTGGCTATGGCACAAGAAGCCATCCCATTTGAATTTCAAGACAATGAATGATCTAGTCAAAAAGGACCTAGTAAGAGGAATTCCTCTTGTTGAATTCTCAAGGGATGGTTTGTGTGATGCTTGTCAGAAAGGCAAACAAAGGAAAGCATCATTCAAAAAGAAGCTTGAAACAACAATTGATGAACCATTACAGCTGCTACATATGGATTTGTTTGGACCAGTCAATGTATTGTCAATTGCAAGAAAAAGATATTGCTTAGTGATTGTAGATGATTTCTCAAAGTTTTCATGGGTCTATTTTCTTGGATCAAAGAATGAAGCAAGTGAAATCATTATCAATCACATCAGGCAAGTCAATAATCATCCTGACCTGAAGGTTAGGAATATCAGGAGTGACAATGGAACTGAGTTCAAGAATTTATCAATGAGGCTGTTCTGTGAAGAAAATGGAATCATGCATGAGTTCTCAGCTCCAAGAACACCTCAGCAAAATGGGGTAGTTGAAAGAAAGAACAGATCTTTAATTGAGGCTGCCAGAACAATGCTTGAAGAATCAAAGTTACCAACATATTTCTGGGCTGAAGCTGTTAATTGTGCCTGTTTCACTCAAAATATCTCTTTGATCAATCAAGCTAAAGGCATGACTCCTTATCAGTTGTTCAAGAGAAGAAAACCAACTCTAAACTTTCTTCATGTCTTTGGATGTAAATGCTTTATACTAAGGAATCAATCTGACCATAAAGGGAAGTTTGATGCAAAGGCTGATGAAGGGATATTTGTTGGTTATTCAGCTGGAAAATCTTATAGGGTCTACAATTTAAGAACCAACATTGTTATGGAATCTGTGCATGTTGTGTTTGATGATAAAAAGATTGATGGACTAACAGATGAGGGACAAAATGAGAGACTCAAATTTGACAACATTGAGATATATTGTGATGATAGTGAAGAGGAGACTGATGGAGATAACACTTCAAAAGGGATTCAAAACATGCCCTTGGATAATGCACAAAATACTGCATCCGTTGAAAGTCAGAATTCTGCATCCGTTGATAGAGGCAATGCAGTATCCGTTGAAAGACATGGTGTATCATCCGTTGAAGTACTAAATGAAGCATCCGTTGATCATAGTTTATCAACGGATAATCGATTTACATCATCAGTTGATAGAACTCCAAGTTCCCTGCAAAGGACCAACAACTCAGGGGGAGTTTCAACTAGTCAACACTCTGTCTCACATCATGACAATACTGAGGCCACCTCATCTAGAGCACATCTTCCACTTCAAAGGAAATGGAGCAAGAATCATCCCTTTGAACTGATCATTGGTGATGCATCATCTAAAGTGCAAACAAGAAGAGCTACTCAAGATGAATGTCTGTATAGTAGTTTTCTATCTCAGGAGGAACCTAAGAAAGTGGAAGAAGCCTTATTGGATCCAGATTGGATATTAGCTATGCAGGAAGAGCTAAACCAATTTGAGAGAAACCAAGTTTGGAAGCTGGTACCCAACCAAAGAACAAGAGTCCTATTGACACAAAATGGGTATTCAGAAACAAGATGGATGAAAATGGCATTATCATAAGGAATAAAGCCAGATTGGTTGCTAAAGGCTATTCTCAGCAAGAGGGAATAGATTTTGATGAGACATATGCTCCTGTTGCAAGACTTGAAGCCATCAGAATTTTTCTAGCCTATGCAGCTCATGCCAATTTCAAAGTCTATCAAATGGATGTCAAGAGTGCATTTCTAAATGGGAAATTAGAGGAAGAAGTCTATGTAAGTCAACCTCCAGGATTTGAAGATCCAAATTTTCCAGACTATGTATATTATCTGTTGAAAGCACTCTATGGACTGAAGCAAGCACCTAGAGCCTGGTATGAAACCTTATCAAAATTTCTTTTGGAGAATCACTTCACTAGAGGTACTGTTGATAAAACTCTCTTCTTTAGGAATGTTAATGGCTCTAGTATACTTGTTCAAATTTATGTAGACGACATAATATTTGGTTCTAAAGATGATAAACTTTGTAAAAAGTTTGCTAAGCTAATGCAAAGTAATTATGAAATGAGCCTTATGGGAGAACTAACCTATTTCTTGGTTTACAAATTAAACAAGTTAGTAATGGAATTTTCATTAGTCAAACTAAATATATTCATGATCTTTTAAAGAAGTTTGACTTAATGGAATGTTCATCTGCAAAAACTCCCATGGCCACTGCCACCAAACTTGAATTAAATAAGACTGAAAGGTCTGTGGACATTACAAGTTATAGAGGCATGGTTGGTTCACTTTTATATTTAACTGCTAGCAGACCAGATATAATGTTTGCTACATGTCTGTGTGCTAGATTTCAAGCTGATCCTAGGGAGTCTCACTTAATAGCTATCAAAAGGATTTTCAGATATCTCAAGGGTACACCAAATTTAGGTATTTGGTATCCTAGAGAATCTGGCTTTGATCTAATTGGTTATTCAGATGCAGACTATGCAGGTTGCAAAATAGACAGGAAAAGTACAACAGGCTCCTGCCAATTCCTAGGAAACAAGCTTGTATCATGGTTTAGCAAAAAGCAAAATTCAGTCTCTACTTCTACAGCTGAGGCTGAATACATTGCTGCTGGAAGTTGCTGCTCTCAAGTGTTATGGATGAGAAATCAACTCCTTGACTATGGACTTCATGTTGATAGAATTCCTATCTTTTGTGACAACACAAGTGCCATAGCCATAACAGAGAATCCTGTACAGCACTCAAGAACCAAGCACATTGATATCAAGTACCACTTCATTAGGGAGCATGTCATGAATGGTACAGTGGAACTACATTTTGTTCCAAGTGAACAACAAATTGCAGACATATTTACCAAGCCACTTGATGAATCAACATTCACAAGATTAGTAAGTGAGCTAGGTATGCTTAATTACTCTTAAAATTCATGTCCTTATTGCAATTTGAATTGAAGCCTGAAATATATTAGTTGCTAGAACAAATTTGACTTTTAACAAAGTTTATACCATCAACGGATGTCTCCTATCCGTTGAAAGTCAAAATTGCTCTATCAACGGATATTCATTATCCGTTGAAAGACAAATATATTTCTGGAATTTTTATCCGTCAACGGATAAAACTGAAGTACCTTTCAACGGATGACAATTTGCCTTATCCGTTGAAATGTCACATCAGTCGATTCAGGTGTTTCACAGCCGTTGATTCTAATTTCTTAACCGTTAATACTCATACATACATCTGTATGTATTGGTTTTAAAGGTAGTTGTTAGAATACTTACAGTTTATTCTTAAACGGCTGAAATTCACTAACATATACTTATTGATTAATCTTTTACTAATTTTTTTTTGAAAGCATAAAAGCCCTTCTGATTTTTCATTTTTACTTTACGCTTTCTTAAAATTTCAAGCATTTACCATTTTCTCTCTGCAAAACCTTCAAGTTATTCTCTGCAATTTCTACTCACAACAATGGCACCAGTCGTAAAAATTATGTCTCAATCTGGGTTCATCTATGAGAAGAACAATTTCATAGCTTTGGTAGAAAAGAATGAAGCCCATTCAGATTATCACAAAATGATGGACTTCATCAAAAACTGTAAACTTAGCTATGCAATGCTGGAAGCCCCAACGATTTACTGTGAAGTAGTTGAGGAGATTTGGACAACTGCTGAGTTCAACTCCATAGATATGACTATCTCCTTCACTCTCAAAGGTAAAAATCACTGTATTAACTGTGATGATTTACAAGCATGTTTTAAATTACCTGAGAACAATGCCATGACACCACACACTGATAATGATGTATCCAGCATGTTAGATTCCATAGGTTATTCTCTTAACTCTGCTAGTTTAGGGAGTATTAGAAGAAAAGGCCTTAGGAAAGAATGGAGTTTTCTTGGGGATGCCTTTATAAAGGTTTTCTCTGGGAAAATTAGTAATTTTGATGCCATAACTTCATCTCTTGTTAATATGCTCTATATGCTTGTTTCTGATAGGTATTTTAACCTTAGCAACTATGTGATGCTAGAATTGGGTACTAGATTAGGTAACAAAGCTAATAGACCTAATAACATCTATTATGCTAGATTCTTTATGTTATTGGCTAACCATGTTGCTGAAGGTTTGGTCATAATCAATGAGAATAATAAACTCAAGTGCTGGGCACAAGAGAAAAGAGTTCTTGCAGATTTATTGAGAATGGATCTCAACAGCAGTGTGCCATTGGTATATTTACCAATCATGAATGCACCTCAGGTAGGTGAGGTAATTGCTTCTACAACTCCTACTTCTTCCAACCCCTCTATTTCTTTATCTTCTAGTGTGGCCATGAAATCTGTGACAATGCCCCAACAGATTTCTACCAAGGTCACCAAAACTAAACTTTCAAAATCAAAGACAAAGAAAACCACCTCTGTTGTTTCTCAAAAGACAACAGTTGTAACACCAACCATTAACCCTGAGGGGAGTGAACAGGGTGTGAGTGGTGAGAGGAGGGGTGAACATCAAAGAAACCCCCAGGATAAGGAAGGAGAGTTAAGTGCTTCCCTAGCTAGCCAAGCCACAGTTTCTCAAAAAGCTGTGGTGGTTGAAAAGGTATCTAGCACATCCCTAATTGCATCCTCCCAAAAGGATGTTACTATTGAAAATAGTTCCCAACCAGGAACACAGAACAAACGAGGGAGGGACACTGAAGCCAAACACTCACCAACAAAAGCTTTTATTAGAAGAAAGAAGGCTAGAACCCAATCTTCTACACAGGGTGCACACACTGCACAGATACATCCATCTGTATCTATGCCTTCTCAAACTCAGTTTGATGTGGCTCCAATAAATGTGGAGTCACAGCCCCATTCTCTCACAATAATCACACATCAATCACCAAACACTTCATCACCATCTCTGGATGTGGATATGTTATTCCCATCAATTCCTGATTCTCCCTCTTTACAACTCAGGGAGGAGCCCCACTCAAATACAGGTGATCATCATCTCTTAGATGATTTGTTGGATCACCCGCAAATTCTTTCAGATATAATTGAAGGATCTGTGTCACCACATCTCAAATCAATCTACACAGATTCAACAGTTATATCACTTTCAATTTCAACTTCTTTTCCTTCTTCAACGGATATCACTCATCCGTTGACAAGTGGTTGCTCTTTAACGGATAAGCTTAACAGCAGTTATCCGTTGATAACATCAGTTTCACCTTCAACGGATATTCCACATCCGTTGATAGTCTCTCCACACATAAATGAATCAATTCCAAGTGTAGAAGACATGAATATTGTGCAATCACTCTTAGGATTGAGGGAAGGGAGTGAAAATTTGAGTGAGAGGCTGGGTTGCTCCCAGGCAAAAGGAGAGATTGAGAGCTCAAAAATGCATGCTATTTCTTCCAGCATGGCAAAAGTAAGTGAGAGGAGTACCACCTTAGTAGGTGAAGGTGAGGGAGTGAGTTGTGTGAGCCAGGGGAGCCCCTGATGCAAGAAAATAGAGAAAAAGAGAGAAAGGCAGGTACAGTAGATATAAGGGTGGAACCAGCCATTGCTAGTGAGTCAATGATTGTGGATGATGCTGAAAAGGAAAGACAATTTCAGCAACATTACAAAGCTGTAATTGATAACATTTCCTTGGATGCTGTGTAATAACCCCAATTTTTGGGAAATTTTTGAAACCCTTATGAATAGTGTTTTTGCTGAATGAAAAAACTTTTCATGCCACACTATGTAGGGGTTCTGATATGGATATTCTGAGATTTTATTAGTACTTTATATGGGATATAAGTGTATGTAAAGGTCGTCAGAATCCAATTCCGAACACTTTGATTTTTCCCGGAAATCCAATAGATACGGAAAGAATTGAGTATAAGGTAACAGGATAAAAAGGATTTAAATTAAAGGATTATAAGAGAGGATCATAAAAGGAATACAATATATTGAGAAAGGTTAAGGGAACCTAAGTAATAAGATCCCGGGTATGATCCCTCAAACGATAAACGAAAACGAAAGTTAAGCGAACCGTATAACAGATCAGCGGTCATTAGGCAAACGATTAGGAAGTTAATCAAGGGGATTAGTGGGGATGATGTCATCCAACCAATAGAAAGAGGACAAGGAGGGGAGGATGACATCATGAGGATGACACAAGCAAGACATGGGAAGGAAGGAGATGTGGTGGCTTTTTAACCACACAAAATCAAGGGCAACTAGGTAATTTACTAAAACAAACACAAAAATCAAACCAACCAAGCCAAGCAAATCATTTTTCATCAAAATCAAAAAGAAACCAAGGCATTGTTCTTCATGCTCTCGGCCAAAACAGAACCAAAACACTAAAACTGCTGTATCTCCTTCATTTCTCACTCAAATATTGTGTTCTATAGCTCATTGGAAAGGTATTGAGATGACCTACAACTCTTGTTCACAAGTCTCGTCCAAATAATCATGGTAAGACCCTCAGTTTTACAGTTCTTTAAATCGGACTTTTAGAAACTTCAAAGCCTAACTCTGTGTTCTTGATTTCTTTGGAAAGATCAAGCTTGTAGGAGGCTCCCTAAGGCTTCCTAGCAACTTAACACCTCCCAAGGAAGGTATAAACTTCAAACCCTAGCCTTTAATTTATTTGTTAGTAAGTTTAATGGTTGGTGTTGTGAAATGAGAAGCATGGATTGTGATTATTAGTAGTTTGGTTTGATTTGGAAGTGTTTTGGTAATTGAAGCTTGATTATAGTTCATAGGTCTTGATTGTGGTTGTTTGAGTTGAAAACCTTGGAGATTATGGACTGATGTGGTATGGTTTAGGTGAAGTTTTGTTGTATTGATGGTTATGAGTTGGTTGGTGGTTAATTGGAGTAGTTTAAACATTGGTAATCGCGTAAACATAGCCGTCATAACGTCCGATTTTCTTTGGACTGTTTTTGTGCATAACATTAGGACCCGAGAACCCCCTGCTAGATTATGACCACTGCCATGTTTAGATAGCTCATGTTACGAGCTTCGTTTTGATATGTAGTTCGTTCCATTCCGATGCACGGTTTAGGAGAAACGACCGTTTCAAGTAACGGCGTTTCGCGAACGAAACTTTTCCCCTCACCTTACTTTGAAACATAGGTTAAAGACCAAAAAGGGTTAATTAATGTATGAAACATTTATGGTAAGTGTGTTAGGCAGTTGGTAAGACACTCGCGAAGGAATCGCCTTAAAACTCGTAAAGGTTAAATTATTAAAAATGGTGGAGCCGAGGGTACTCGAGTGACTTAAGAGAATCAGTAAGCGCAAAACAAGCGTTAGAGTCTAAGTTAGTTAAAGTATAGATTTACAAGTGACTTTGGTTTAATTCCAACTTACTTGTTGTTTATAGGTTACCAGACTCGTCCCGAGCCATTCGTAACCCCCAGTCGCTCAGACAAGTTTTCTACCCGTTATACTGTTGTGGTGATGTATATGTGTATATGCATGATCTTGCGATAAATGCATATTTGTTATTAGCAAATTCTTGCGATATATTGTAGCATGTGATATGGTATATATGCATGCCTGATTTATATTCTTGGTTTATATATCTGTTGGTTCAAATGCTTATAGTTGCATAATACCTATGCTAGAGATAAGCGGTATTTGAGTTTACCCTTAGTATAGGGGATAAAAGGTGAACATATTTCTAAACCGGGAGGCGAGGCTCCCGAGTATAATATATATTTATATATATATATTGATATAGTTTTTAAAACTATTAATCGAATAAGGTTTATTCGATAACTTTATTTTATTTAATGAATATTATTACGAATATTCATTCGAGGGCTTATGACTCTTTTATATTATTTATTGAATATTATTTGAATATTCATTCGAGGGCTTATGACTCAGTTTATATAATTTAATGAATATTATTTGAATATTCATTTGAGGATCTATGACTCCGATTATTTGCTGAGATATATTCTGTATTTTATTAAAGAATAATGTTTCGATAATCAAACTTATTTTCGATTATTCAAATAAAGATAGTACTTTCATATAAGTATATCTTTGGTTATTTAATACTCATTTCAAGTATAAGTCTTACAACTTCTACGTCAATTATTTGTATAAAGATTATTCTTTATGGGAATATTATTTAAATAATAATATTCAGACATTTTCTTAATATATTGGGACTGATTTACTTCATTAAATCAGCATTACTCCAAACACTCTTTAAAGTGTTTTCGAGTCTTCAAAATGATTTTTAAAAGTTAGAGCGGATCCCAAAACTCATTTTTATATTTAAGATCTTCCTTTTAAAGGGGATTTAAATACTCGTTCAAAACCTGAGGGATCCGGCTCTATGGTGTATTTTATATTCGTAACAAGGTTGCTGTTTTGATAAATGAATTGATTACTTGCCCAATGTTCGGGAAGTAAGCCCATCTAATTGAGTCGGCATAAGCGACAGGTCGGGGTACGGTCTATCAAAGTGTAAGTGGCTGGGTGGCAGTCCATCAATGCGTGAGTGGCCGGGTAACGGTCTAGCGCGAGGTCCTAATGCGGCCAGGGTGATGACCGGTGAGGAATTCATCCATCTACAGTAGAAAAGGTTACTTATTGGTATCTTTGCCTGATCAGCAAGATATCTGGTTTATGCCAAAATTCTTTTCCTTTCCAAAATTCATTGGATATTATAACTCTGTTCATACTTTACATGACAGAGATTTTCAGGAAATGTATGAGATATATATATATATGGATATATATATCAGGACTTAATGAAGTATCTCGTAACTTCATTATTTATAATGATATTTCAAAGATTGAATCTATTCAAGTCTTATCTTGTAGTCTCATCTGGGTGATGAACTTTGAAACTGATTATAACTTGAACGGTGGTAGTTCAAGTAGTATGTGGATATAAAGTATATTGGAGTATCTTGTAACTTCATTTTTTTTTAAACTTATATCTAGTAAATGATTATCTTATGCATGACAAAGATTTTCAGAAAAACGTTGAGACAAGGTTAGATATATGAGATCACCTTGCAACGGTATTTTTATACAGTTATACACTGGAACTCTGTGTGTATTATGCATGGAAGAGGACTTCCAATATTTTGAAAAGTATATATGTATATATACTGAATATTTTGCGACTTCATCGCATTAAGATATCAAACTTGGTTCATTTCTTTTGACCAAGACTTTCATGAGTACTATGAGAAGGCTCATATACTATTAATCATTATACATATTATTTTGGTGGGCTTGCTGCTCACCCTTGCTTTCTTCTTTCATCACACAACAACAGATAGAAAAGATGAACAGAACCAAGCTCCCGATTCGCAAGCGATTAGGAGACGTTCCGCAGTTTTCTAGAAGCATTGATGCCGCCGTAGCTGAGGTAGGAACTACCAATAGGCTAGGCTTTCAACTTTTGATGTACCAGATTTATTTATATTTATGAATTGTAATAATGGCAAAAAAATGTAAATTTATTCAGAAAACCTTTTAAGGTGTATTGGCAGATAATTGTGGAATAAAATGACTTGTGGTCATTTTTGGATGTTCATCTCTGAGACTATAACGTGTGGTGTGTGTGTTTATTGTGGGGTCACAGTACAGAGTAGTTGAGTAATTATTAAGATTGGGTGTTATTAAGGGAAATGGAACTCGTGACGACCCGGATCCCCGACCCCGGATCTGTGGGTGTTACAGAAATGGTATCAGAGCTAAGCGTTATAAACCTCAGAGATGATGGGACGTTAAGATAATAAGTTCACTAAGATAATAAGAACTCTTGCCAAGTTCATAGTCGGACTACCTAACGTAGTACTGACAGTTAAAACCCTTATGGGAACCCTTATAAATGTAGCGATAGAAGCGTAGTTCGTTATCGTATATGGTAGCGGGACTCCGAACCCTGAAGTTGAGGAACATCAACGCGATGATGTTTTATTACTAATTGGAGATCAGATTGTGGATCCAATAGAGCGTCCTAACGCAGGACCGGATGATGTTGATATTGAGGAAGTAGCGGTTGAGGATGTTGTCCTAGAAGGGATAGTTGCTGAGGAGGATCCCATGGAGGATCCTGACGAGATTGGATAAAGGACCACTGATGAATTGATGACCCTGGTTGGGTCGACTACCAGAGGTAGGATTGGCCGGTCACTACCAGAGGTTCGTTCAAGTTTGTAAAGATTGTAGCCCCTTTAACGTGGCTTACTCATAAGACTGAGAAGTTCGAATAGACAGAGAAATGCGAGAACATCTTTTAAGAACTGAAGCAAAGGTTGGTGACGGCCCCTATGTTGGCGTTGCCGGATGGAAAAAGGAGATTTTGTGATTTGTAAGTGACGCTTCTCATAAGGAATTAGGGTGCTTCTTAGCACAGTAAGATAATCGCGTCTGCGTCAAGACAATTAAGGTAATATGAAATTCGATATCCCCGCCCATGAGCTTAGGCTCGTGGCAATAGTTTTACCCTAAAGATTGGAGGCACTACTTGTATGGAGAGAAGTGCGAGAATTACCTAAGCCATAAGTGCTCTAGTACATTCTTACGTAGAAAGAGCTCAACATACGCCAGAGGAGGCGGTTAGAGCTAATCAAGAATTATGATTGAGAGATTCTTTATCATTCGGGGAAAGCCAATGTGGTGGCTGATGCCATTAGTAAAAAGGAGAGACTCAAGATGATAATGTCTTTGGGAGAGTTGATAAGAGATTTTGATAAAATGGAAATAGTAGTGAAGGTAACCGGAGCCGGTACCGAAAAGCTGTTTGAGATTGCAATAGAGACCGAATTATTGGAAAAGAGCATATTGTGCCAGAAAAAGGTGATGAATGAAGGCAGAGAGCCAACAAATAAATATGAGATTAATACTGAGAAAGATGATAAGGGAATAATGAGGTATTCCTATAGAATTTGGGTTCCGAAAGTTCAAGAGCTTAAGGATGAGAACTTAGATGAGAGCCATAGTTTGAGGAATAGGATTTAGGGCAAACCCAGAGTGTGATAGTCAGGGAGGTTGCCATCAAGAAAGAAAGAACCCATAACATAATAGAGTGGAAAACAAGGTTTTTAATGTATAAGATAACCCCGATTATGGGAGAAGGTTGAAACATTTCATACTAAGGAAACCGAAAGTCGAGTAAGGAAAGGAGACCCGAGACGGTACTCCTATATGGCAATTTATGGACCTGTCTAGACAGAACTTAGACTATTATCCCCAACCACCACCCTGAGGGGACAATGCGGCAGGAAATTCTTTCATGACCTTTAAATCGTTAAGCTCTCAGAGTTCCAAGGAACAGGTTGACCTAGTCGAGGCAAGAGCCTGGCTAAAGGAAATATAGGAATCATTTGAGATTCTAAATGATTGACGAATCACAAAAGACTGTTTTTATCACTCACCCTCCTAAGAGAGAGACCACCTGCTGGTGAAAGGCCAAGGAAGGCACGGAGCAAGAGATTATAATAAACTGATTTAAGTCCAGTCAATTGTTTTCGGGAAAGTAATTCCCAAAGATAAGGAGATAGTGTAAAAGCTTTAGAGTCAGAACAAAGGCAGACGAGTATGATAAATTATGAATCTAAGTTGTAAAAGTTGTCAAGATTCGTTCTGAGGACACGAATCCAGAATGACGGGATGTTTGAAATCAATGCTTATGTTGTGTTAGTTCATGAAATAATGATAAGGAAGTTGGGTATGAGGAAACCCTAAAGACTCGTAGTAATAGAAATAGAAAAGTAAGTAATCGTCAGGATGAGGGTGATTCACCATGAGTTAAAATTGATGGTTGAGGGCATAAGAGATACATATATATTATCCCCTGTAAGTTGGGAGGATTCGAAGAAACCTTGAGATAGTTCGAAGGATAAATAATGAGACGCGGATAGACTGAGGAGACAAGAAAGTAAGAAATTAAGAAAATTGGATGAAGGAAGTGACCTTCAAGAATGTGAAGTGTAAGACCGGTGGCTTGATACCCAGGAAGGGAGACGCCAGGTATGAAAGATATCCCAACATTGAGATGACTGTTGAGATAAACAACAAAAGTAAATAAGGATTTATTAAGAAGAAGTTCACGTTGAACACGACCAATATCTTCCAGATCATCCATGTGATCATTACCAAATCAGGAAAGAAAAGCGGATAACCATTTTTATCTTTTGGAGGCCATGTGGATTGACCTTAACTTGAATAAGGATGCTATTGTGAAATTCGATATAGACTATCGAGGTAAAAATGATTGAATAAGATACCCTTATCAGGGATATATGACTTTATTTATCCATGGAAGGATGCTTGTACCTTTTTAAAGGTGGAATTAAGGATAGAACATCGGTAACTTAAAACGAATCCTAGGGGAATGCATAAAGGTTGGCATTTCACCCTTAATAGGGATAGTATGAGTTTTGACAGTATGAATTGGAAAGGATTAAGGTAATAATAACCTTTAAGGATCAGTGGAGAAATTTTTCAGAAGTATATAGACAATGGTTCTAGTATCAGTAAATGGTATTTTGATATGCCCTGTATATAGGGAATACAGGAGGAACGATTGAAGGATAACCTTAGAGGTTTTACAAGGAGAAAGGAAATATTCGAAATTCTCAAGAATAAAAATGTTGATAAAGGAAATATGACATAATTATAATGATGCCAAGTGGGGCACGTGTTAAACCACGAGAAAGTATGGATCAAACCAGTAAAGGTCGAAATTATTCAGGGCAATTAAGACTTAAGATAAAAGATGTTCTAAGTATGATTGAGAGTCAGTCGTGACAGTGATTAACCTCTAAAGACTGAGGCAATAACTTATGGAAAAATGGTGATATTTTTTTTTTACTCATCAGATTTTAAGGAATACATCTTCACAAAAGCAGTGATTGAAATAAGGTAGAAAATTTATTTGGAGGTGGTTAAAATGACATTGACTATAAGGAAATTTTAATATCAGGAAAGGCCAAAGAGGTGGCCGACACTTTAAAGGTAAGAGGATAATTATAGGCGCTTGTGCCAGAGGAATACAGTGATGATGGTTAAAACTGTGAAGGTTGTATTATGGTTTGGAAGATTGACATTCCTTCTGATGACTGTGCAATACCCAACCGTAATAGTAGTTGGTAAAAGTTTAATTCGTGTAATCGCCATGAACGGGCTATCTATCTTAGGAGGTCCTATCTTGGGATAAGCCAGGACCATGTTTCCAAAAGGACTAGACGAACCTTTGAGTTAAGTCTTCTATTTAAGGCATATGATTAAGAATGGTATTAACCTGCTATCGTTGCTTTGATTGAAACTCTTCTGCAATTTTATCTGCTTCACATCATGAATGTACGTCAGGATCAGGAGTGTTCTTCATGAATCAAGAATGGTGATCATGTTACCTCCTTAGAAGAATTCGATATGATATGAATGGACTCCGTATGGTTAGCTATTAAAACTTCATGGAAAACGAATGACTACAGTAGGTCAACGGTGGGCCATAGTAATGTAGGAATGATTCTGAGAGTAATGAGCTGATTACTTACAACCGTGAGAGTTGTATTGGAATGGATGTTGAGAGTAAGTACCACTAATCGGGTCGTGGTGGTGTATAAGTTATCATTGATAGACTAATTAAGTCAATTATCTACCTATGATATATTTATTCCTTCTTATCGATAAAGAGTAGTATTACCCATACGAAGAAGGTTGCGGTATAGAAATGGATTCTAGTAACGATGAGGTCTAGAATGAGATCCCAGATTCGATTTTCGATATCGAGGGAGTTTCAAAGGTCATTGTGTATAAGCTCGAGGAAGAGCATGGGTCCATAGAATGATGGACGGAATAGAAATATTTCGGCATGGGAAATACGATGCTATAATACTTGATGCTGATATAAATACGTTTATGTTTTGTTCTCCTATGACAAACCTCTATAATTCAGAGGTAGGTTCCAAGCCAGATATTTTGTGGCAGTATATATATATATATATATATATATATATTTATATATACAATTCTCTTCAGTTCATTCTTTTCTCTTCTTTTCATTTCATGTAATCTGAGAAGAACAACCCTTCCAGAAGGGGAGGTATTGCCGAATGACTATCTATCTGTGTGATAGAAGCCTAGTAGGATACCATCTATTGTTTAATTGCTTGTCAAGTACTAAAGGTTGGCCACCTTCTGTACTAACTATGCAATATAACAAGTGTTCATGTTCATAGTGATCTCTCAACAAATTCCTTTACTTCTATTTGATTGATCAAATTTTGGAAAATAGAAACAGCTGAAAAAGGAGTAGTAAAGTTATGGTGGTATTCAGAATGGGAACACATTCGTGATACTAAGGTTGACGTGGTTATTAAAAGGTTATAGAACGCTAGCGAGCAAAAGTATAACCCGTATAATATTAGGAACGGAAGGTAGTAGCGATTACGAACTGGAAAAGAATGGGTATTGAGAAGCAAAAGTTCTAATGCTAAAAGCTATAATGAGAGTCTGTGCAATAGACTTGAAAAGAATTTGGAATGATCACCTAACACGGATTGAGTTTTCTTACGACAATAGATCATATGTCAGTATTGAGATATCGCCTTATGAGATCCTTGAGGGAAGATAATGTCGATCTCCCTTATGTTAGGATGAAGTTGTAGAGCGCAAGATGCTCGGACCCGCAGTAGTCCAAAGGACCAGGGATATAATAGATCTAATTAGAGGACGGCTGGTAGTAACCCAAGATGGACATAAGAGGTATGCTGATTTGACTCAAAAAAGGACAAAGAGTATGAAATAGGGGGCCTAGTAATGTTATAGGTATCCCCTTGGAAACCCTTGAAAAGGATTGATGAGGTTCGGAAAGAAAAGAAAGCTAAGTCTACAATTTGTTGGACCCTTGGATATATTAAGACGTTTGGGAAGTTAGCATAGGAGCTCGCCCTACCCCCGAACCTGTAGCAAGTTCATAACGTGTTCCACGTATCAATGTTAAGGAAGTGTAATTCGGATGCCAGACAAATAGGGGCATATGAGCGCATAGACATGCAACCAGACGTAACCTATATGGAGCAACCAGGAAGGGTATAGAGTAAAAAGGAATGAGTGCTTAGGAGAAGGGTTATCAAACTAGTAAGAGTTTGATGGTAGAACCACAATGTGGGAAAATTTACTCGAGAGTTAGAAAGTGCAATGCTAAGAGAGTATCCCTATTCACTTTCTATCTGATTCCGGGACAGAATCCTTTTAAGAAGGGGAGACTGTAATAACCCCAATTTTTGGGAAATTTTTGAAACCCTTATGAATAGTGTTTTTGCTGAATGAAAAAACTTTTCATGCCACACTATGTAGGGGTTCTGATATGGATATTCTGAGATTTTATTAGTACTTTATATGGGATATAAGTGTATGTAAAGGTCGTCAGAATCCAATTCCGAACACTTTGATTTTTCCCGGAAATCCAATAGATACGGAAAGAATTGAGTATAAGGTAACAGGATAAAAAGGATTTAAATTAAAGGATTATAAGAGAGGATCATAAAAGGAATACAATATATTGAGAAAGGTTAAGGGAACCTAAGTAATAAGATCCCGGGTATGATCCCTCAAACGATAAACGAAAACGAAAGTTAAGTGAACCGTATAACAGATCAGCGGTCATTAGGCAAACGATTAGGAAGTTAATCAAGGGGATTAGTGGGGATGATGTCATCCAACCAATAGAAAGAGGACAAGGAGGGGAGGATGACATCATGAGGATGACACAAGCAAGACATGGGAAGGAAGGAGATGTGGTGGCTTTTTAACCACACAAAATCAAGGGCAACTAGGTAATTTACTAAAACAAACACAAAAATCAAACCAACCAAGCCAAGCAAATCATTTTTCATCAAAATCAAAAAGAAACCAAGGCATTGTTCTTCATGCTCTCGGCCAAAACAGAACCAGAACACTAAAACTGTTGTATCTCCTTCATTTCTCACTCAAATATTGTGTTCTATAGCTCATTGGAAAGGTATTGAGATGGCCTACAACTCTTGTTCACAAGTCTCGTCCAAATAATCATGGTAAGACCCTCAGTTTTACAGTTCTTTAAATCGGACTTTTAGAAACTTCAAAGCCTAACTTTGTGTTCTTGATTTCTTTGGAAAGATCAAGCTTGTAGGAGGCTCCCTAAGGCTTCCTAGCAACTTAACACCTCCCAAGGAAGGTATAAACTTTAAACCCTAGCCTTTAATTTATTTGTTAGTAAGTTTAATGGTTGGTGTTGTGAAATGAGAAGCATGGATTGTGATTATTAGTAGTTTGGTTTGATTTGGAAGTGTTTTGGTAATTGAAGCTTGATTATAGTTCATAGGTCTTGATTGTGGTTGTTTGAGTTGAAAACCTTGGAGATTATGGACTGATGTGGTATGGTTTAGGTGAAGTTTTGTTGTATTGATGGTTATGAGTTGGTTGGTGGTTAATTGGAGTAGTTTAAACATTGGTAATCGCGTAAACATAGCCGTCATAACGTCCGATTTTCTTTGGACTGTTTTTGTGCATAACATTAGGACCCGAGAACCCCCTGCTAGATTATGACCACTGCCATGTTTAGATAGCTCATGTTACGAGCTTCGTTTTGATATTAGTTCGTTCGATTCCGATGCACGGTTTAGGAGAAACGACCGTTTCAAGTAACGGCGTTTCGCGAACGAAACTTTTCCCCTCGCCTTACTTTGAAATATAGGTTAAAGACCAAAAAGGGTTAATAAATGTATGAAACATTTATGGTAAGTGTGTTAGGCAGTTGGTAAGACACTCGCGAAGGAATCGCCTTAAAACTCGTAAAGGTTAAATTATTAAAAATGGTGGAGCCGAGGGTACTCGAGTGACTTAAGAGAATCAGTAAGCGCAAAACAAGCGTTAGAGTCTAAGTTAGTTAAAGTATAGATTTACAAGTGACTTTGGTTTAATTCCAACTTACTTGTTGTTTATAGGTTACCAGACTCGTCCCGAGCCATTCGTAACCCCCAGTCGCTCAGGCAAGTTTTCTACCCGTTATACTGTTGTGGTGATGTATATGTGTATATGCATGATCTTGCGATAAATGCATATTTGTTATTAGCAAATTCTTGCGATATATTGTAGCATGTGATATGGTATATATGCATGCCTGATTTATATTCTTGGTTTATATATCTGTTGGTTCAAATGCTTATAGTTGCATAATACCTATTCTAGAGATAAGCGGTATTTGAGTTTACCCTTAGTATAGGGGATAAAAGGTGAACATATTTCTAAACCGGGAGGCGAGGCTCCCGAGTATAATATATATTTATATATATATATATTGATATAGTTTTTAAAACTATTAATCGAATAAGGTTTATTCGATAACTTTATTTTATTTAATGAATATTATTACGAATATTCATTCGAGGGCTTATGACTCTTTTATATTATTTATTGAATATTATTTGAATATTCATTCGAGGGCTTATGACTCAGTTTATATAATTTAATGAATATTATTTGAATATTCATTTGAGGATCTATGACTCCAATTATTTGCTGAGATATATTCTGTATTTTATTAAAGAATAATGTTTCGATAATCAAACTTATTTTCGATTATTCAAATAAAGATAGTACTTTCATATAAGTATATCTTTGGTTATTTAATACTCATTTCAAGTATAAGTCTTACAACTTCTACGTCAATTATTTGTATAAAGATTATTCTTTATGGGAATATTATTTAAATAATAATATTCAGACATTTTCTTAATATATTGGGACTGATTTACTTCATTAAATCAGCATTACTCCAAACACTCTTTAAAGTGTTTTCGAGTCTTCAAAATGATTTTTAAAAGTTAGAGCGGATCCCAAAACTCATTTTTATATTTAAGATCTTCCTTTTAAAGGGGATTTAAATACTCGTTCAAAACCTGAGGGATCCGGCTCTATGGTGTATTTTATATTCGTAACAAGGTTGCTGTTTTGATAAATGAATTGATTACTTGCCCAATGTTCGGGAAGTAAGCCCATCTAATTGAGTCGGCATAAGCGACAGGCCGGGGTACGGTCTATCAAAGTGTAAGTGGCTGGGTGGCAGTCCATCAATGCGTGAGTGGCCGGGTAACGGTCTAGCGCGAGGTCCTAATGCGGCCAGGGTGATGACCGGTGAGGAATTCATCCATCTACAGTAGAAAAGGTTACTTATTGGTATCTTTGCCTGATCAGCAAGATATCTGGTTTATGCCAAAATTCTTTTCCTTTCCAAAATTCATTGGATATTATAACTCTGTTCATACTTTACATGACAGAGATTTTCAGGAAATGTATGAGATATATATATATATATGGATATATATATCAGGACTTAATGAAGTATCTCGTAACTTCATTATTTATAATGATATTTCAAAGATTGAATCTATTCAAGTCTTATCTTTTAGTCTCATCTGGGTGATGAACTTTGAAACTGATTATAACTTGAACGGTGGTAGTTCAAGTAGTATGTGGATATAAAGTATATTGGAGTATCTTGTAACTTCATTTTTTTTAAACTTATATCTAGTAAATGATTATCTTATGCATGACAAAGATTTTCAGAAAAACGTTGAGACAAGGTTAGATATATGAGATCACCTTGCAACGGTATTTTTATACAGTTATATACTGGAACTCTGTGTGTATTATGCATGGAAGAGGACTTCCAATATTTTGAAAAGTATATATGTATATATACTGAATATTTTGCGACTTCATCGCATTAAGATATCAAACTTGGTTCATTTCTTTTGACCAAGACTTTCATGAGTACTATGAGAAGGCTCATATACTATTAATCATTATACATATTATTTTGGTGGGCTTGCTGCTCACCCTTGCTTTCTTCTTTCATCACACAACAACAGATAGAAAAGATGAACAGAACCAAGCTCCCGATTCGCAAGCGATTAGGAGACGTTCCGCAGTTTTCTAGAAGCATTGATGCCGCCGTAGCTGAGGTAGGAACTACCAATAGGCTAGGCTTTCAACTTTTGATGTACCAGATTTATTTATATTTATGAATTGTAATAATGGCAAAGAAATGTAAATTTATTCAGAAAACCTTTTAAGGTGTATTGGTAGATAATTGTGGAATAAAATGACTTGTGGTCATTTTTGGATGTTCATCTTTGAGACTATAACGTGTGGTGTGTGTGTTTATTGTGGGGTCACAGTACAGAGTAGTTGAGTAATTATTAAGATTGGGTGTTATTAAGGGAAATGGAACTCGTGACGACCCGGATCCCCGACCCCGGATCTGGGGGTGTTACATGCTGACACTTTTACTCATCCTGTGTCAGCCTATCAAATGTTGGCTGCTCAGGGCAATGAGGAGGCAGAAAAGACACTACATCTAGTACACACAACAGAATCTCTTCAAAGGGATAAAGCTGCTATTACCAAGATGTCTTCTACAGCTGGTGAGCCATCTGAGGAATTTGGAGTAAATTCTGATGATGATGACTCTGTTTCTTTTGATGGAAGCATGAACTTAGGGGGAGATGAAGGCCCTAGTTCAATTCCAAATCTACCTGAATGGGCTTTGACAAAGGAGTATAGATCAGGGGAATTCAATGTCTCCTTAGTCAAACAAATCAACACTATTCAACAGGCCATTCAGAACACTTCACATGCAAGTATCAAGGCTATCCTTCAAGCTCACCTGGACTCACTGCATCTCATGAAGTTGCAGCAAGTAAAGCAGAATCTGAGTATGGATGATCTCAGGAAGGATATTGCTGACTTGAAATCCTACAGTTCTGAAAAATTGGATTCAGTCATGCCCTATGGTACATTGCAGGACTTGGTTTTGAGATTGAAAAAGGAATCAATTACTGAGAAAAGGCTGGCCAAGTTGGAAGACAGAGTTCAAGTTATTGAAGATTCTGTGGCCACCATTCTTCACAACCAACAATCTCAAACCAGTCTCCTAATGCAGCTGGCAAAAGCACAAGGCTTGACCCCTCTCCTTGATGATAACAAAAAGGGGGAGAGTAAAAGGGAAGGGGAAGGAGAGCCATCTACAAAAATCAAAATATCTAAAGTGCTAGTTCCTGCCATCACTACTTCTCCAATCATTCAAATCAAAGGAAAGCCTGATGGAATTGATTTGATTCAGCTAGCAGCAGCTGAAATTCAAGTGAAAGAGCAAAGGAGGAGAATTGATGAAAGGTTGCAACTGTTGTTTGGCTCTACACAAGATAAATCAACATCTGTGAAATATAGCACAAAGATTGAACCAATCAACATGGAGCTCAAGCCAGTAGGGAGACATAAGGATGGAGAAGCTTCTTCCAAAGAACTACAAGCTATAATTCTCAAGCCCAATAAAAGATCCAATAAGGACTCTACAAAGAATCCTTTAAAAGAAGTGGACTTTCCTCCTCCAAAGGCTGATGAGAACAAGCTTTTAGATAGGAGTATTGCTTATCTCAAAGAGACCATGGATGAGGCTGTAAGGAGAAATAGGGCTATTATCTCTAGAGAGGGAAAGAGCATATGTGTGATGCAAGGACATCCCAAATTCTCAATAGCCAAGAAGGAAGAAGTCAAGCAACTAAAGGCTGACAAAAGAGCACAAGCAAAGCTTGAACAACAGCTAAAGTCAAGTCAAGTTGAAGAAGAGAAAGGAATTGAAGTCAGGGCTGAAGACAAGATTGCAAACCTAGATGAGGTTTTTGGGAGTATATTTGGTGAGAGTATGGAAGAAAGAGAGGAATGGCAGAAGGGAAACAGAAGAAAGGCCAAGGCACATAGAAGGAGTGAAGATAATACTGAAGTAACCAAATCTATATCTAAACCACTACCTTCCATACCTGAACCTCTTGTTGCTAATCCCACTATAAACATCCATGGTGAACCAATCATTCCAAAAGAGGAACCTATTGATTGGGACACCATCAAATTGCCTACCTTTCTAACCACTCTTCCACTACCAAAGAAACAGAAAAGAAAACCCAAATCTACACCTCCCATAACCTCTAAGAAATTCACTCAAAAACAAAAGCCTAAGCCTAAGCCATCCATTTCTAAAGATGATTATGTTCACATCTGTGACATAAAAGAAACTTCAGACATTGAACTCTATCTGGATGAGCTGGAGGATGTAAGAGGAATAGCTGCTTACAGACAGCTACCAGAGAGATTAGTGTTCAGATACAAAGGAGCTGGGGAAAGAACATGGCCTCTCCACAGGATTCTGAATGAAGGCTACTCTACCTTGATTAGAGTCTTTTCAGCTATACAAAAGGATTCTGGCTTTACCAGAACTGCCAAGACTGAAATTCTCAACAAGATTGCCAATATAAGGAAAACTTGGAGGGAGCCCAATGCTTTACCCAGGACTTTACTCATTCAAGAAAGGGGAATTACAATTCACAAATCACCTCATTGGTTGATGGAATTTAGAGATGATAAAGGAGTCAGAAGATTTTTCAGACTTGAAGACCAACTCAAGATTGCCAGCAATGAAACTCTCAAGGAAATGCAATCTAAGTTGGATATCAGTGTTGAAGATGAAGCTGAATTCTTCAGACAACTCCAACTCCAAATTGAGGAAAATGACAAAGGGCTAGGAAAGAAAACCAGGGAACAAAGAAGAAAAAGATGATTTGCTCAGGCTAAAGGAGTATCCTTGGAAATACTGTAAATCTTCAATTTCCTCCTAGTACATACATTTTTGCAGCATTTTCAAATTTCTACTTAGTTTCAATTCATATATCTGTTAAGTGTTTTGTTATCATCAAGTTAACCCTGAATTTATGCCTACAATTCTTATAGACATAAATAGGGGGAGATTGTTAGGAATATATGTGCATTAGTTTGATGATATGTTTAACAAAACACTTAAGTAGAAATTCAGTGTCTGTAGCCTCAACGGATAAGACCACTTTGGCTATCCGTTGATGGTGTAGCTTTACTTAGAAATAAGTCTAGTGTTGTAGCATATTTCAGTCTCTGTATTTAAGATGTAATTCTTAGAAGTTGAGAGAAACTATGAGTCATGTTGACTACTAGAAGATATGCAGATAGGAAGGCCAATTGTAAATATTTCATGCCTTGTAATTTTGTATAAATGAAGTGGTATCAACGGATGACTTAAAGACCTTCAACGGATGAGAAGCTAAGCTTCAACGGATGTCTCTAAAGCTTCAACGGATAACATCCTTCAACGGATGAGTGCATCAACGGATGAAAGCTTCAACGGATGTTCTGTTGATTAACCGTTGATAAGTGGTAGTTGTACCTACAAACAGAGGCACGTGGGTGAACAGAGATAACTGAAATGTGGCAGCCTAATTTCAGGAACATCAGAAAAAGCAGCCGTTCTACTCTAGTATAAAGAGACATTAAGTCAACAAAGTACTGGAGTGAACTGGAGAAGAAACAAGTGGAGATCTTACTTTATTATTTTATATATCCTTGTCTTCACTTGTAAACTTGGTAATATATAAACCAAGTAGTAGCTAGTAATTAGATAAGAATTTTTCCAGAGCTGTTTAGAAAAATTTTGAGAGAAAAATTATCTAGTTTGTACTAGGATGCAGCTGTGATCAAATTCTTAGATCACAGAATTTCTGAAATACCATCTCTGGTGGAACAACAAATCCACCAGAAAAGTTTTTAAAGGTTTATTGTGTTCTTTACATTTGTGTTTGAATATATATCTGTCTGTATCAGCTTAAAGCAATTCACACACTTGTTCATCTTGAACACACAGTCTTTATAAACTGCTCAAAACTTGAAAAAGTTTTGAGATTTACATTCAACCCCCCTTCTGTAAATCTCATTGTTAGTTCTCTAGAAATAACAGTAATTAAATGTATTTTGACTATCTGCTAGTATTAATGCTAATATATACGAGTGACATGTCGCCTGCTTGCAGCTTGTTCATTGGCCACCAACTTTATCTCCTTGCTAGTTTTAATTTTAATCTTATTCCAATTTTACTTTTAAAATATTGACCTCAAAAATGAAGTACACCTAAAAAAAATTAATACTTTAATAACTTGATTTTAAAATTAGTTATGTAAAAAAAATTATTTTAAAAAGAACTTCAGTATATTATGATTTTAAGCCATAATATTTTTAAATAATATTAAATAAGTAATAATAGATTTTAACTAGGTAAAAGAGTACATTGACGCAATAAAAGTTCTAGAAAACGGTAAACTTAATACTATATTCGACAATCGCATGTGAACTCATTGGGATCTACTACAATATTAATATTTATATAAAGTATATTTATAATAGAAAAGTTAAAAATAATATGTGCTTGATAAGACTCGCGAACTGTGAGCCGAGTAATTTGAAGATCGAGCTCAGCTCGGTTAAAAATTCAAAAAGTTCGAGCTCGATCTCGATTCGATTATTTTCGAGCTGAATTTGAATTTTGTACTAGTCGAGCTCAAATAGTTCACAAACAATTTGACTCGCTTGTACCCCAAATATACTTGCATATATAAAATAAATATATGAATACTTGGAAATTAAAAAATTTAATAAAACGTAGCCAAATTTGCTAAGTATATTTTAAAAAATATTCGCATACATTTATTAAAAATTTAGTATTCATATTTTTTTATGCTTCAGAGTTAAAGAATATAATTATAAAATATTTATGTTTATATTATAATAATTAGTGTGAAAAGGACTTACTTCAAGCATATATTCTGAATTTTATATAGGCATAAATTTTATTAAAATTTAAATATTATTGTGTATTTTTTATGTTTGTTACATATACTTTTTAAAATATTCTATGAAAATGCTAAAAATTTTAAAGGAAGCCAGTAAAAATTAAAAAGGTTAAAAGGGGTTGTGACTTGTGATATTGATTTTTGTTCAACTGTGTGTAGTGGTTAACATAATGCATTAATATCGCAAGACTTTCTATGATGCACAGAAAAAGAGTCAGGGCTAATATTGTAACTTCTGGTTACTGCACGGAGTAAAAATTTACAGCATTTAGGAATCATGTAAATTTTTAATGCACGAAAGTCTTGTGAAAGCGGCGGTCAGCTTGATTCTCATATTATCTCTTCACATTTTTTCTGACAGTGAAGCTGCGGCAAGTGAGAATTTGAAGGCTTAAAAGAGAAGATGAGCGCTTGCAAAACCCTAATTCAATCATGTTTATTTTCATGTACACATTCCACTTTACCGACATCAAGAAGAACTAACATCCCTACATCTCTCTCTTCTCTCTTTCTCTCCCTCCGCTCTCCTTCTCCAGGTATTCATTCATCTTTATCTCTCCTGTTTCAATTAATAGCGTATTAATTAAATAAATTAAATGTTTATGTTCAAATTCATATTTTGTTTTTATTATTGTATATAGGTTATGTTAGTTTTGGAGTTTCAAGAAAACTATACTCTACATTTGCAAGTAGTACTCAACTTGATGTTGCCGATTTCGGTACTGACTTAGTTCTAGATGACCAAAATTGCCATGAACATGATAACAAAGACACTGTTGAGCAATTACTTAACAAGACTGATGATGTTACCACTTTTATGAAAATGGAACGAAAGCCCGAAGGGGAGTCTAGGTTTACGGACTCTACTCGTTGGTTTCCGTATTTGAATGAGTTTAGAGCTGGGGATGTGGTTTTGAATAGTGATGAGGTGTTGGAATCGGTTGATTCGTATATTATGGATACTAGGAAAACAAGGTTTGTGAATGCTGTGAAGAATAGGAGTTATGCGGTTTGTTTGGTTGTGGAAGGGTTGTCGGATTTCGGGAATGTTTCTGCTGTGTTTCGGTCGGCGGATGCGCTTGGGATTCAATCGTTACACGTTGTGTCTTGTAATAGCTCCAAAAGGTGCAACATTGTTTGAGGTGACTTGGATTGTCCGTATTTGTTGTCAAGACTCTGTTTTTAACTGAATTAACTTCACATCACCTGCATTTATTTTTGGGTATGTTTAATAGGGAATATGTTAGTATGGTTAATCATGTTACTATCGGTGTTTTAGGTACAGAGAAAACCGTCATGTTAGCATGGGGGCTGAAAAGTGGCTGGATATTGAACTTTGGGACTCCACTAAGGAGTGCTTTGAAGTTTTGAAGTCTCGTGGTTATCGCATTGCGACAACACATGTCGGAATGGACGCAGTATGAATCACTCTTTATATAGATAATCACCATTATTTGTTGTCTATATTTTAGGTGACAATAAAACTTCGAAAGGCTTTGTAGACCTTACATGTTTTTTTTTCTTTTTTTTGCAGGTTTCTGTTCATGATATGGATTGGACTTCTCCCACTGCAATTGTTGTTGGTAACGAGAAAAGGTACTTTATTTTTCCTATGTTTACCAGTTATTTACTAATGATCTAGGCTATTCTCGTGATGCTTAATCTGAAAAATGTCATGTATGGTGTGACCATTTCTGTAGAAGTTATCATTTAAGTTGTGAAGACTTGAACTTGCAAATATACTCAAATTCAAATATTTAATTGAAGAAGGATCTACTTGTTCAGTAGAATAGTGAAAATGAACTTCCCCGGTTAAGTCTTGTACTTGCCTGAATGAGTGAACGGCCTGAAATAAATATGTTCTTATGGGAAAATCTTATCATCTTATTTTTGCTGCAAGAAATTGTTTAGGTACAGTGCTTGTTATCTTTCTTTTTTTCCGTGAGCTATTCTTTCGTAGACCATCAAAATTTAACGTTATACTATTTCTTGTTAAAAAGTCGTAACTGGTGAAGCTTCATTTTAGGATGTGTCAACTAATATGGAGAATATATATGTATTTTCTTTTTGTTAAAATACAGTTACCGGTATATATTTATTCAAGCATTGGTTTTGGAATGTCAAAGGGAGTCTGTTATTCTTCACCTGCAATGGGAGTATAAGTTATTATTTATATGGAATATGGATGAGGATCACCTTACATTTTTCTGTTATGATGCTTCTATTGAACTGAAGATCAGGAGAAATGAAGATTAGTTAACTAAATAAATAATTTCAGAGTATTATTAGTATTTACTAACAAAGTATCTAGCAGTATAGTATTTAAAAATCTCATCTCATCTAATATTTGGGATATCAATTAGCTTTTATTCTCAGGTATTTGGTTAGAAGTTAGTTATATTAATGTTATTTACCTTATTCAGGATGTTTTCCCTATCTTATGAATTAGGAGGTAGCTCCTATCTTGTGATTGAGGTAACCACGTTTTAATCTAGTTGGGTTATTAATATTATTTTTTAATCTCCGGCCTTGTATACTGGGGAAACGAGGATGGAATAATTTTGGTTTAATATTTCAGTAGTAAACTAGAAAAAAGAGTCAGAAATCTTTTAAGTAAATACTCCTGCAACGAAGATAGTTTTTCTCGAAGAAGGGATGAAACTTAGTGGGCAAAATTTTCCCGTTTCAAAAACCTGTGATAACTGATAAGATCCTCATAAAACGTTTACGGACCCTTGTCAACCGTAACTTCTTTATCTTCTTTATGCTGTTCTGGGATAATGAGATGTGCTTAAAACTTAGCAGTGATGAATATGTTGCTGCAGGGGAATAAGTGATGAGGCTTTAAGCTTGTCAGATTTGCATTGTAGTATTCCAATGGGAGGCATGGTGGACTCCTTCAATGTTTCTGTTGCTGCTGGCCTTCTAATGTACCATGCTGTCTGTGACAGAACTTCTCGCTTGGTAATTACCTGTGCACTACATTTGCAGAAATATTATATTGAGCTTTCGTTTACAGCAATTTTAGAGGTCACATTTGAAGCCAAAAGAAATAAATTGTTTACAAACTACAAACTACAAATTACAAAACTGAGTTTAACTTGTAGTACAAAGACACTATTTAGATATTGAAAATTATTTTTTTGTTTATTTTAAATATACGTATAAATGAAAAGGGTCTGCTAGGATAGAGGATGAGGGTTTGGCTTTCTTTCCCATGACAAATGTGGCGGGTTCAATTCCTCATTCACCCTCCCCCAACCTTGTATAGAACTGACATTTAATAAAAGAGTCTGCTATGTATGGATTTTATTTGATTTATACTCATGTTTATTTAAAAAATATCAATTTGTATAAGATCTGTACTCATCCTATATCCATTGGATTGAAACAATGTAATTGTTGCGTTTCCATGAGTAATATAGAAAATATGTGTGGTTTGATGCTGTGTAAGAAAGGCACCTTACACACATAATGAGTTTTGCCGTAGAAATCATTCCAGTATTTGCAAATGTTTGATTGCAATGTTGTAAACTTGTAATAATGGTGTTCTTGTTGTGCAGGGTTTCCACGGTGATTTGATACCAAATGAAAGAAAAATTTTACTTGCTGAATTCTCTCTACGTCACAGCAGAAGTTCACTAAGCATTGCTCATGAGTATGCAAAGCGGAAGCTTAAACCAACCTCGAAGCTTTGATTAACACAACTTGGTGACTTTTATTGTTTTTACAGGTCCTTTTCTGCGAAATTTAGGTGTGCCACAGATTGTGTCAGGCAGATTTTATGACCTAGGTTTTATTTAAATGAGTATATTGAATGATACAATCTCTTTACATAATGATGTCCATAGAAAGCTTCGCGTAAAATGAATGTGTTCAATTGAATATTAAGATATAGGAGCTTGTCCGACTGATTATTAGTTAAAGGTTCAAGACTGGCTATCGATCTAAACTTGTTCTTCAGCAATACATCCCTTGATAGTTCTTAAACCATTTAAAGTGAAGATACACTTGCTTCTGACAATGTACCTGCTCTGGTTCAGCTGTATAATATTTTAATCTCAGCTGAACTTTAAAAGGGTGGAACCAGGGTTATTTATTATCCAATTGTGCCGCATTTAATAATTTTATATTAAAGAAAAACAAATTTACATAAAAAAAAATGTACTAGTCTTTTCAGTAGTTGCAAATTATGTAGTAATAAATAAAATAGTAAAATACATTATGTGGATGTACATTTTATCTATCAGATACCGATTGAGATATTACGCTTCACAAACTAGCTATAGCCTTGCATGTGACAGACCATTAATTTCGTTTCATCATCCAACGCTGTCAGTTTTTTCAAGGGTAAGTTTGTGTTTTTAAAATAAATTATAATTTTATTACAAATACTAATGTACTTGGCGTAACCAACACCTCCTCTGTTACTTCCACTTCACCACAATCCCTCCAACACCTCTGCTACTTCCCTCTTTTTCGATCAAATCTCATCCCCCCCCCCCCCAAAAGCCTTCAACATCCACCCAAAACATCTCTCAAACATCTATATCCACAAAAACGCAAGTAATTTATATTATTTTCAAATTTTTATTTAGGGTTTTATTTTTGGGGTTCGTATGAATACGATATAGGTATGGGTGTATAGATCCTTGAATTTATAGGTCATTTGGTAGTGATTTGTGCCACAGCAACCATAGTGATCCTCAGAACCGGTGTTGCAGCAAAATGCAAATGCTATACTAATAAATAAGGCCCAACAACTCAAGAAGTGGTTTCTGAAAACTCTAAGTCTCAAGTTTTTTTTTGCGAAAACTCAAGTCTCAAGTTAATTACATGTTCAAAAAAATATACTCAAAAGATATGATACTGAGTGCTATTCATCACTAATAATGTATTGAGCCAATAATTTGGAGAGATGGAAGCAATCTAATGTGTACAATTACTACATCTTCCAATACCATTTCCTATTCTATCAAAGGCGAATCATCAGTGGTTTGGATTGTAGCCTTGGTGCTCTGCATGCTCAAATTGTCACCATGCTGTTTCAGTTCCCTAGACCTTAGGAACTCGTCAATTTGTGCCTTGAGTTCTGTGTCAGGAATCAGCATGTCGGCAGTAAGGTGGGAACGATTGAAGGGATCAGTCTGCAAATTATAGAATTGGATTAATCTCATACCTTCATTTATTAAGCCAAGGAAATTAAAGGAAAAAGAATCATACACTATCACTTAAAAGATGCCTCTGAATAACAGGTCGGTCCACAGTAATCCTTGAAGATGGTAAAATAACCGGGTCTTGCATTAGGGTGTACTGCATAAGAAAAAAAATCCCGTCAGACCTTTGCAATTAACAAACTTAAACATAACATAATATCTTGTGATAAAAGCTCTTCTATGGTATCACTGTCTCCTATAGTCGAACCAAGTCTAATGTACTTGAACAATATGAGCATATCATAGTGAGCTGCAACGTTGACTAGAACATGTCAAATACCACGTCACTGCCTTTGAAGGGCAGAGCCGCAGAGAGACCAAACGGAATTCCAAGCATACTGGCTAGCTCAATAGTTGTCATTGCTCTTTAAGAGTGGAAGCATGACAAAGTTTGGAATTTTGCAAGTCTCTCCTTAAAATACTAAACACGCGTAGATCGACTAATACATTATCATTTTAAGTTTAAATTACCTCAGAACTCAATTTTATAGCACAAAACTTACTTGTATTGGGTCCAGGAATTCATCTGGAATCTCCCCAAGTGCAGCTTCAGCATCCAGCGCCTCTGAAGCTGCAACTTTTGCTTTATTTCCAAGCTCAACAAACTCTTGTATGACCCTCATGTCTTCACCAATCCTCTGAAGGACACTCGTGGCAGCACTAAACAACTATAGCAACATAGTAATTAGTTAATTTTCACTATATCCTCAAGATGAATAGCATACAATAAATATTATGAAATGAGAAAAATATGATATTTGTTTCCAAGTAAAATGACTGTAACTACAGTAAGAGAAATGGCATGCAATAAATTTTATGACATAAGAAAAATATGATATTTGTTTCCAAGTTAAATGACTGTAACTACAGTAATTAATGAGAATTTGAATGTGAACATCTAACAACAATTAAAAATCACAATTTCTAAACATTAACAAAGGTTGAATCCTATATGTAATCAGTCGACATCCCCTATTCCCGACAAAAAAGAACTTGTTTTATATAGACTTTTTAAAAAAATTAGAAATTTAAAAAAGTAAAAAAGGGAAGTACCTGTTCATTATAAGAGCGACCATCTTTTGTGATTGCAGATGGGAATATATTGTGTTTGTCTCCCCTTGCCAGATGGACATATATGTTGACAATCTGAGAAATGAACAAAAAGTTGAGCAGAGTAAGCATAGAGTTCCCCTGATAATGCCAAAGATAAAGAATATAAACTTGTAAAATTGAAGGGTTATTTGTACAGAAAAATATCAGCTACACTGACCACAATAACAGTCAACCCACGCTTAAATCTGAATTTTGACATCCTACGGCCTATTCAGAAACTTACATCATTTGTGAGCATTACTATCACGAATACGACTAGTCAATGCCAAAGTACTTGGGCTCCAAGAATCTCAAAGCCCGACTTTTCCTCGTCTAGTCGACGCGAAGGTCCACCTAGAGTCTCAAAGCCCAACTTGGGGCCTTGATAACCATGATTGTGGTGTACCATGACCTGATCAAACCAATGAACCAATGGCCGATCCAACCAAATATAACAGTACAGAAGAAAGAGATGAAGATGAAAATGATATTAAGACGGATAATAATTGCTTGGACATGTTTGATATTCAGAATATGGATGTTACTATTCAGCAACTATGGTTATTTTGAACTTACTATCCTAGTACTTTAAATTTAAATTATGGAACTGATGCACTTAGTTATATCATATATTAAATCTGGTACGTAAATGTATAATGAACACTATGTCGACTTTATACGACTTGGCGCCGTGATAAACATGTTTGTGAGCAATAGTTGTTTCTAATGTTATGTAATTATCTGGCTTCTAGTAGGAGTTGGGAAATTTATCTCTTTCTTACTTGGTTGTAAATAAAATTGAACCTAATCAAAAAGTGCAAGAGGGGAAATGGTTTATACGCCAACCTGCTTTAGCAAATGTTTGGGGCGAAATTCATATTTCTCGGGATCTTTTAAGCTAAGAGACTTTCTTTGGGGCCCAACCAGTTGTAAAAGGAAGTAATTCAGCATACTGGCCACTCTTTCGACCTGCAGGAAATTATAAATAAATAACAAATACAATAAAGCTAATATGGTGATAATTGTCATATACTCGTATGCTTTACATGTAGTGTTTAAAAAACAATGAACCAAATTTGAAGAGATACCATCTCTGGAAGCAAAAAGGGGGCTGTAATCTGCTCTGAAGTAAATGCCAGCATCGTAACATCCTCATTTGCCAGTTTCATGTCAATCCGAATGATCTAAGAAACAAAGAACAATCTTTAAGAAGAGAAACTGCAAAATAGTGCTAATGCTGACATTCCAGGTTTTTATATTTTGACACTATGATTTGTAAGAAAAGACCAAGTCAAGTAAATTTGAGAAATAAACAAATTAGCCTTATAATAAGTCCTGGAGTAGACGTTAACATGAAAACACAGTTGAACTTGAAGATGAAGAAAAGAAATCTACGACACCAACATTTTCTTGAGAATGGAATAATCGAGTTCTCTCCTGTCTCTCTTGAGCTGGTCTTCGCTCCCATTCAACTGTATTTGACATTTCAGCTTCGATTTCCTTGAGTTCTAGAATTTTGTTCAGACTTTCATCAAGGAGAAAAATGCTATCATTAATCAAAAAGTTTAGGAAATTTAAATATACACCCTTCTCCTCCTCTTTCGCAATCTGCAGTAGCATAAAGATGTCAGACACAGGCAGTAAAAATTATTTGATGAAGAAAACATATATGTTATGAATTCTACCTGTCTCCATGCATTGCGATGACTGGGAACCTGCCATAGGTATTCAAGAAGCTCGGCAATATTGTGACGAATATTAAACTTGTCATAAAACTGCAAATAATACATAGAGACTAATTAGCCATATGATGTTAATCTGCCTATTCATAAATTTAATATTAAGTTTTCACAAAAAGAATCACTACAAGCTAACAAGCTATGATTAAATGATTGTCCAAGGGTAAAAATCAATGACCACTAGCGTGAATGTCCATTCCTGAACATTTATCGCCAGCCTCAAGTTTGTTTGTACAAAGACATTTTGACAATCAAAGCATGCATCTGGGAATCGAAGAAGATTGATTATTCAGACTCACATTTCGAGACGTCCAAAAAGGTATTGACAATAACAAATAAAAAGAAAAAGAGAAGGATAAACAAAGGTAGAAAAGCTAACAAGATTACAGTTCTTGAGGATAAACATATAATATAGTGGTCATACCTGGGTATGTGAGCCTGTAAACTCAATGTCAACATACACCTTCAAAAGATTTTTCACCAGATATTCAAGAGATAACTGATGTCCTTCAAAAAGCGTAGATGTAGCAGACGACCCACTGGAAAACAATTAAATTAAATGCAGCATGTTAAAACATATTGCACAAGAATATGTGAAAGAAACTCATATCTAACTTTTTGATTTATGGTAAATTTGTCAAATAACCTTCTACGAGGCATCCAGCAGTTCAGAACTTCCACCATCTTTGCTCTTAGGTATGGGTTTCTGATGTATTCTGGACTTCCCATGAACATGATTATGAAGTTCATGAAATCATCCTGTCAAGGATGGAAAACAAAGAAGAGAAGAAATTTCTCACACCATGAAGAAGAACATATTAAGCCATTACACATTTAGATAAGCATGTAGATAGAACTTCGATTTATACCAGCATTGCACCATCCAAAGCCTTCGGAATTCGAGAAGCAAAAATAAGGAACTCCATGACATCTTCAACGAAGTGCTCGGGCATAGAAGCAAATTCCCTAGGACAAGTTGAGGGCAATGGCATTTTAAAGCCACCAACAAGCCGCACAAGCCAAACAACCATCAAGCGGTAGAAGGACAAAGCTTGTTGAATAAAACCTCCATCCTGAAATTACCAGATCAAACTAATGTCATCAACTCCACTAATCAATGCAATCAAATTTACAGAGTTATGCCTTTATTAGCAGCAGAAGAGTGAGGCTGGGTTCTAGTCTGTGTTTTGGTGTTAGTAAAAGCTGTAGTTCAGCATAGTAACTTCTGCTGTTCTGCATGGTGGTTACTCAATCACAAGACATGACGTCAAATGCAGACTTTAAGTTATTTGTGATATAATTCAGAAAACACATAATTTCTGTATCAAGTCTTAAAATTTGATGAAATACTTTCAGGTTGGTAAGACCATGATCTGGATTCTCCAAGGTTACATGATTCATTCATTTGCTTAAAATCTAAACAAAAAAAACTTATGAGTCTATACATATGTATGTGTTATCTTCACTTGTGCTTTCAATTGGGCATTTTCACTTAAATCACCTAACATTATGTATAAACACTCTAGCACTGGGAAAATGAGGAAGTGGAGATATGTAATACCCTAAGTATCTGAGCTTCGTAACATAATTTCTCCTGCGAATAAAGCTCTAGCTCCTTCTCAAGGCGTGCAACGTTCTGATTTAGCTGAGGAGAAGGTGCTTGCTCCTGCATCGCTTTCAAAGAGGCTAGACTGTCTTCACTCCTTTGGATATCCTGAACGTAATTTGAACTAGTGAGCTTAAATGTGAAGCATCACCCAAACAAAGGACAGTACATTGAAGTCATTACTAATAAAACATAAGGTTGCTGGAAAAAAATGGACTATTCCTTTCATGAAGGTTTCCACGGAATACCTGCACAAGATGCTTGAAATCAGAAAATCCTTTTATCAGTCCTAAGTTTAGGACTCTTGCAGTCATAAAGAAGCATTCACAAATAAATGGGTATTTAGCTGAACCACCCAAAGAACTGCCAGAACTGCTTGCTTCTTGAGATTGTAGCAACCGATTCTCACCATCAATATTAGTACCATTGGCATCACCTTTACCGGGATTATTTTTTATGAACCACTCGGCAACTTCTTCAGATGAAGCATGCAAAGCGGTTAATTCTCTGAAAATGATAGAATTGTAAACATTTTAGAAACAATGTAAAAATGCAACAAATTTATACGTAAAGAAAACTCCAATATGTGTATGCTTGAAAAAACTCTCGAACCTTAAGTCCAACCGACTGCTGTTGAATACATAGTTAGGATCAATCTTGTCTCTTTTTGTCAAATTTGCATCTAGAAATGGCTCACAAAGGCGAAGCATAACAGCGCTGAGATTCACGAACATGCCCGAACTTGCACAAGATATTGGATCAACCTAGGAACAAATCACAATTAGGGTTAGGCTACTTCAGATTAAAGGTATACTCTTTTTCGTTTCTTTTTTTCTTTTGAAGGGAAGGTTATACTCTAAATACAAGACAGTTTTAATAGACAGTCTCAGACCAGGTTTATATGTACCCAATACCCCATCCCATATGAACAACAATCAGCGTCTGGTGTGCCGCCTGATGCATTGCATGAACTCTTGGAAATACAAATCTATCTACACTATATCCGGAACAACTTAATATTCAGAAACATAATTACCTGTATATGAGCCCTTGATTTGTTTTTGTTAATGACCTCCGCAAGGTATTGTAGAACATTTTCACGTGTGTTTGTATTCTTTAGAAGACACATCAGAACTTCAGACAGACCATCATATAAGTTATTCATGACAGTTCTGATTGTGGAGAATGAAGACAAAAGATCCGCTGGACGACGCGTAGATGCCTCCGCAAAGCACTGTTGGCTGATATTTGAGTAAACAAATCATAGTTTAGCAAAGTTGTCACTGGATCAGTTATTTTAATGGAAAGCAACAAAAAATATATATATAAAAATACATTTAAAAGATGGAGCTAGGGTTATAAAACGGCTACCAATAATCGCAGAAATAAAATATAACGGATGGCACCCATAAATACAGTTGCTAAAAGCATATCTTCTCTTATATATACAATAAAAGATATAATGACAGATATAATACATCTTTAACAAAGACTAATCTGAGTTCCCATCACCACGAAAAGGAAAAGCAAGATTTGCCATTATTAGTTTTTAGATTTCCACGACTTGTGATTAATAAAATCATTAATTATAAAAAAGACAAGATCAATCAAATGTCTCAAAAATCTACACAGGTTTTAAACAGAAAAGAATGGCCCCAGCCTATCCTGTCAGAAACCAAATTCAGTAAAGAAACAAAATTTTGAAGGAAAATCACAATTATCTTGGAAACACGGCACATATCTGCCTAATACACACATTATAGCTTCAGACAGATACGAAGTACATATTTTACATTCAATTATAAAATGGTACATTTTAAAGAGCAAACAAGGCTAACCATTATTAATAATGCAGTGTAAAAGTAATATATTTATAAACAGAAAAAGCCAACAATGTATTGAGAAGTACAGAAATCAAAGACTCACCCAACATCAGGCTGACTCCTGAATATGGTTTGATCAGGCAGGGCGCTAACATGGAAAAACGGGCCCAATATGCTCGTCATCTCGATCACACGCCCATTCAAATAGGCACCCTTTGGAATCCACCAATGATGGCTAACCAAAGATTTGGCCCCGGACGGAGTATTAACCAGATACAACAAAGCCCTCAATGGCTGCTGAAAGTTCCCAAGAGCAGAAACCGTAAGCACACTTCCCCTCAAATCCTCATACAACTGCTTCAAAATAGGGTCCACGCTATCAAAATCCGAATCCTTAATAAACTCATCCAAAAACCCCGGTGGACACGACACTCCCGCCACACTACTACTACCTCCAAACCCATCAACCGAACTCGAAACCTCCGAAAAAATCAACGGCAACAACTGAGACACACTTGTCTTATTGGAACCACTAGTATTATCCCAATTCGGGAACATATCAGGGTTCCCTAAGTGAATCCTACAATACGAAACCGCCAATTTTTTAGCCTGCTTTATAACCGCAACCATATCATCCCTCAAATTCTTATCTTTCATCGATAAAACCTTCTTCCCCTCATCATAAGCACGACGATAACAACCTAACAAATAACTAAAAGGCGGTTCAGCGGCAACAAAATTCCCCGACAAGCGATCAATCAAAACCCTCTCCATTAAATCACGAGATAATTTCAAGTCCTTACCCTCACTCAAAATCTCAGCAGCCGTCATCTCCAAGTACACCACTCTCGAATCGCTCTCCATCGAATCGACAAGCGAAACAATGAAGATTTTACGAAGAATAATATCCTCGATTTCAGCTGGCGATCTTTGAGGCTTTGAAGTCGCCATAACTCAACCAAATATATATAAATACACACAAATATAAAAATATACACACAAACAAGTAGGGTATAAATCGAGATCGTAATTGAAGAAATCAGCGAATTAGGGTTAATAAAAGAGTGTCGATTATTAATAATTAAAGAGCCTTGACGACAACACCTGTAGCAGATTGTGGTTGAGTGTGCTTAGCAAACGACGTCGTATTGGCAGAAAAGCAAGTCATCTTGTTCGTGCAATTGAAAACTCACTCGCATATATTCAATAATGAACTGCTGTGTAAATAAATTTTTAATATGAGAAACCTAGCCTGCAATCTATATATATAAGAAAAATTGCAGAGAAACAAACTTCCAGAATTATAAAATTTACGCCTTGCTAATATAATTTTATTTTTTTCCAAGTTATTGACGACTTTATATTCAGGTCTCCGGCTGTATTGACGACTTTAAATTCTACACTCCCAAGAACAACGAATACAAGTAGAATTAGGCAGGGTCTTCTTGCCTTGTGTTTTGGGGCTAAATAATGTTGTTGTGTGTATTTAAAAATATCAATAAAACTAGGTAAAAAAACCGCGCTTCGCGCGGTGCAAAAAAATATTTTAAATTATAAATTTAATATTACACACAATTTACAGTTAGGAAAAAAGTCTTTTTTAATTTTTTTTTATTACTATTCGTTAACCTCAATATACAAAAGAAAAGACAATTTTTTTCTCACTATTCAGCCCTTGAAATAATTTGTTTTTTTAACAAAAATATGCTAAAAATAATTTTCGATTATATTCATCGATTGGAACATTTCCATGAGACTCATTAGGAACATTTTCACGAGACTATTGAAACAATTGTTCAGAAATTTTTAGGTTCAAAAAAACACTTTCTGCCTACATGGAAGCTATGTCATTAAATTAGTAGTTATTATAATTAAATATTTTAGATGCACCCTCTCATATAAGGAAATGAAAACATACTCTTAAGTCTAAACAAAAGATAGGGGATCAACTACTAATCTGTCGAGCAAATAATTTGATACAAATGCTAGCCCTGGAATAACAATTTACATTCACACAATAATTAAATGTGCATGGAAGCAGAAATCTTGACACAGACTATGTAGTGTAAAAATGAAAGAATATTTTAAAAAATATGAACAATTAATCAAGATACAAGAAAAAATGGCCGCCAAAAATTTACTCTCAAGATATGTTCCTGTTATCAATGTTCCTGTTATTAATTACAGTCCACGATTTTCAGATTTCCACCAACTCCGTCTAGGAACGTAGAGAGTTGGCATACCCTCCCAGTCCTTATTCCAGTCCTGATTATAAAAAGAAGTGGAAATTTAGAAAAGGAGAGAAATTAAGCCAACACATATGGTGCTGAAATTCAGTTTTTCACTTTGAATATAAGAATATAATCTAGTGCAAACAAACTTCTGAATTTACATTCATAAAGTACTATACCATAATTTTGAAACATTGAGTGTTTCACTCTTCAACTTATGACGTAACTAAACGGTTCTTTTTAAAATACAAACAAGTTGCAATATTTATCAACAGGTGAAAAGCATACCCCAATTGCATCAGTCAAACTACTAAAATCAAAACTGAATCCTTTCTATGGTTGAATCCAGGGAAGACCATTGCTCTGCAAACATTCCAGATTCACAATTAATTGGAAATACTTGAATATAGTAACATAACACAATAAAAGAGGATGAAGGCGAAGATAAGATTAAGAGCGATAAAACACGGTAACAACCATTCATCCTTTGGGTCTTTCTGCACCATCTTTAATTCATAGGCAGCTTTAAATCCATTTGTTGTCACCAACCCTGCAACCAGTTAAGAGCTTCCATTAAACCTGGGTTCCATCTGGATACTTTAATTAATCACTTTTGTTCTAAAAAGCATAAAAAGAAACTTGATCTAAACAACAAATTACTTTGTAAAAGTTATGAAATTGTGGTGAGGGAAAGACAATGAGATGATTAAGATTACCCAATTTTGAGGAGGTATATAAGAAACCTCTGCCGGTGTTTATCACATTATAAATATTGTAATGATTTTTCAACAGTAGTGAAAACTGTTTGTCAGATGCCGAAAGTCACTGAGGCATATCGTGAACATGATATTATTTCTCTAATTCCAATAGTCTCCCGCATTCTAGAGGGTCTTACAGAAGATTTTACATATCATTTTTATCTCGCTGATTAGAGAAAATTTAGTAAAAAGTTTTATACCACTTGTAACTGGACTTGTTTATACTTCAACACCTGGGGCACCAAAATCCTAAATTCCTAACCTTGGGTGTTTCTGTAAAAAAGTCAAACCACTGGTGGCAAATGTGAGGTTGAGGTTTTCAATACCATAACGACATGTAATATCCTTAAGCAATAAAGCATTTCACATTACACAATCTAAATCATATTAGTACATCTAATTGATATTGATTGATAATCGATAACCATGACAAATCAATACTAAAACTAAGAACAAAAAAAGAAAATAAGAGAGTTACAATCATCTTACTTATGTAATATAAAACAATGTGATATTAACCGGTTCCTTGAATTTCAAAGCCAGCTTCTTCAAGAAACCCGCGTTATCTTCACCATTATACATAATTGGGACATATTTCTTGCTCAATTTTTAAATATCTGGTGTGCCTACTTGCTTGAAGTTATATCAACCAATTGAGCATTAACATCTTCTGCTAATTTTTCATAAGCATTATTTACAGTCTTAGTACCCCAAGGCTTAGAATCACCAAAAAACTGAGATAAGATCAACGGGACTGCAAAAATCGCTGCACCACCAACAATCTCAGCTGCATTGTCTGCTTAAAAAACATTTAAACCAAGTACTTATTTTTTTCCGGCAACTGAAAAAGTACTATGACATACTATAGACAGATAATAACACGGGTCATATAACCACAAATTCAGAAATCTTCTACATAATATCTAATTGTTAGCTAAAAAATGAAAAAAATTCTATTTGACTCCAGGATGAGGTTTCCAGAAAAAGATTATAAATTTGAATGTAATAATTAATTTATTGTAGGTTTTTTATAATTATTTAGACAACCTACTTGTATGGTATTGTCATTTAGTTCTAGAGTGTTTAGTTTGAGCATGCGCATCCAACTCTTTTTCTCCTGGGTATGTCCTGCAGATTTGTACCTCTTTTCTTAATATAGTTATTCACTTGGCCAAAAATAAATTATGTAAATTATAAAATAACAAAACCAGTCTTAAAGAAATTATATATGTAATTAATAAAGTTATTTTCACCTCTATGTTACCTATATGATGAGAGACAAGAATATATTTCTCCGTTAAATTTTATCTTAAAAGCCTAATACCGAACCTGCAACCACACGCCAAGTACGAGAAATAAAGTTAACGGCAGTATTCTGTATTTTGGATTCAAGCAATATTTCACAAACTGAATTAACTGATGCAAAAAAACAATAACACATAAAATTATAAAAAAATGAAGCATAAAAATGTAAACATATACTGACGTGGGTATGATATAAGGTTAATAATAAAAAAGAACCTGATTGTAAAGTCTCCAGGAGCAACAGTTTAGTACTTCCATTCTGATTTGTATCTCTGAAGTCCAAAAAAGTTTAGCATTACAAAGTAGGACTTTTTTTTTAGGAGTAACATAACTAAAACACATGAAATTACCTTTCAATCTGGACTTTTATCAAATATCTGGGTTGCACTTCAAATTTTAATAGTAATTGGACATCCGTGGACGCACCTCTGCCCTGTTTCCCACGTGATATAATATCTGGAAAAGGAGTTTTGGAGGAGGTAAAAGATGATTTGCCATGAACAATCTGTAGTTAGACTTGAAGAAAATAATGTGAGCATATATAATTGTGTGTATGTATATGATGAGTCAGACGAGAAGATGAAAAGGCTAAACTAAATATAATTAATTGACTGCTGATATTTCCAGTAACGGACGGACTACCAGATTGGCAGAGAAGAGAATATAGGCAGACGTCAATAGGCTAGGCCAATAAAACCGTGACTCGGCGAAGGTTTGAGATTGAGAGAACAGGAAAATAGAATGGACGTTTCTAGCAACGCCACGTAGGACACCTGAGATCCTACTTTATATGGATATATAGATTATATTTGTTTTGGGCTAAATAGTCATACTTTATAATTTATAACTGCTGCAATACACAGATTTTCTATGTAATATAATTTTTTAATTTAATTTGTATTAATTACAAGTTTTAAAATATAAATTTTGTTGATTTAAATATTTAATGAAATAATTTGGTACAAAAAAATATGTATTTTAGGTGAAAAAGTTAATTAGTTATTTATTATCAAATATAATATTATTATTTTATTTTATCAAATAAAATATATTTCGGAGACTCCACCTACTGAGAGTGACATGTAAATCGGACTCTTGACATAACATTGAGGAGTCTTTTGGTTCACGCTAAAAGTATCACATATGAGTTTTGATCATTCCAAATCCTCAATATTCTGAAATCCAATCCTCCAAACTCATATCTCAAACTCCCAATGTATGAGTTTTTGATACCCTAATGGGTATGAAACATGGGTACGAAAAATCAAATATATTTTTCATTTTGTATATAATTCTATGTAAATATTTAATACAAAATTAAATCGATAAATCAAAATTAAATCGATACAGAGGCATAGTTGTTACTTTTGTTGACACCTATCTTTCCATTCCTATTCTTCTTTTTTCTTTACCGTTCATTCATTTTTTATTCATTTGCTGGTGTTTTGATGACTGGACTAACTTCAGAATTTTTCTTACATTCAGTGTTGAGAGTAAGATAGTATACCCGTTGCTTTTGTCTCTGTATTCAGGCAAGTGTACAAACTCACTTGTTATTATGTCTTTACATTGAATCATGGAACCGATAATGCGATGTAAAATCAATTATCCAAGAATCATAGCTTTCTTATTAATACCCTTGTGATTTACTCCTTATACTAGATAAAATTCATTCCTTTTCCTTTAATCTTGATGTCTTAACGCATTACTCTACTAAACAGAATCCTAACTCTTGATTCCTTATCACCGATATTAAAAAAGATGAATCATGTTCCTTGTGAATGACAAACATTGACTCAATAAAATGATCATACCTGAAAAGCTTAAAAATGAGCTACATTGACTTGATTGTAAATCAGTTGTTGTAAACTAAAATGGAAACTATGTTGACCGAGGTGCCGATTGTTTAATTTATTATTTTAATAGGCCACAAGTCTTTAGGGATCCCGTATAGTTGAGAATTGACATTGGATATGTAGGTTCAGAGCTCTGTCGTGGGCTGATCACCCAGCCTTGCTCGTAGTGCGCCGTGATAAGTTTTTAATTCTTTACTTGATAATTCATACTGTTGATATCATTGATATTTATGTTGTTATAAACATGTTCAATTTATACTATCATGACTTGATTCATTGTTGAATTTATATACACTTACTGGACTTTATGCTCAATTCCCTTTCTTTAACTTTTTAGTGAAATCCGAATATGGTGAGAGTCATCTAAACCGCTCGTAAGAAGACTTGTGGGTGATGAAGTGAGTATAGGAGGAAGTTTGAGATGTAGTGATTCAGGGATAGAAGTGGAATGGGAGGAACCAAGAACGAAAATCTTTTGGTGTGTAATAATCACTTAATGGTTTTGAACTTGGTTGTAAAATAACTTAGTAGATGTATTGTTCAGACTCGAACCTGCAGTGTTCCTGGCATGGGAACTTATTATATAGCTTTTCTTAGCTTATGTTATTGTTTTTACATGCTTAGTATAAAAATTCAGTTATGTTTTCTGTTAGGTCACACAACACTATAGAAGGGGGTTGAATATAGTGTTTATACAATCAAATCGATTTAGAACATAAAGTATGTAACAGTAATCAAGTTTATTCAATATAATAAACTCTGTTACAAAGTAGGTTAAACTACTCTCTCAGTGATGAACAATATCACTAAGAGCTGCTAGGTTACAATGAATAATCTTCTCGTGAATGATAACACTTATAGTGTAAAACCTAAGCTGTGTTTATATAGTATACAGTTACAAGATATCTTCTAATTGATATGAAATATATCTTTTCCTAAAATATATCAATCAAATATTATCTTCTGTAGTCCTATAGCTGTCCAACTCTCCATGCATATCTTTATTTGTTTAATCCAGATCCTCTCCTGTAAATCAGCCGCATTCCTTATCTGAAGCCTTCCCGCACTTAAGTCCTGATATATCTTCTGACGCCTTAAGTTCTGATATAAGTTCTGACTTCAGTAAGTTCTGATTTCCAGTAAGTCCTGATATTAAGTTCTGAAACTAAATACCACAGATTAGACATGACATCACAAATATATTTAACAATCTCCCCCAACTTGTAAATTATGAAAAATATACAAGTTAATAGATTTGATGATGTCAAAAACATTTAAGTACAAATGCAATGAGAGTTTATTTAGACAACTAACTATAACTTACAGTACATGTAGCTTTACCAATTTTACTGGATCAATCTGAATCCAAAGTTATTCCTTGTAAAGTCTTTTACCAGCCTGTCTTCAGCTTTTTTTAGAACTTCAACTAACTGTGCTTTGACTTGCATCAACTCTCCATCTTCATTGTCACCAATCTGATAAATGGTTGTTCTGAGTGCATGAATTGATGTTCTTTCAAGACCATCTCCAAGTCTGATAACTCTAGGATGTGAAGAGTCTTCATTGTAACATAAGCATTTTCCTTTCAGAATTACTTCTGCCTTAGTAGAATTCTTCCTCATAGGAATTTCTCTTCCATCAACTTCAGTTATTTTTGGAATGTATTGAGAAGCTTTTGCACCAGAGATTCTGAGAAGATCTCTTATAGCCTTCAATATGTAATCTGACCATCTTCTTGTAACATCATATTTTACTTCCAGAAGATAGTGAATATGTTGAAGCTCTTTGAAAGACTTCTTTAGCACATCAGTATTAGCTAGTCAATAAGTTATGCCATCATTGAGAAATAAAATTAACTTCTCTTTCAGATCTGATTTATCATGAGTATCCATGACAATTTGAGCAGATAGCACTTTATCAAGGTGCTTTTGTTTGATTTGTTCATATGGTTTGTGTGTCAAATGAAAGGATCTTTGAGAGTGACTTCTACTCCTGTTTGTATCTTTTCTTCATCAGAACCTAATCCAGCTCTATGTCTAGGTTGCTTGGCTCTCAACCCAAATGTTTCAAGTTGATTAATCATTAGATTGGTCTTAGGTTCTACTGGAGTAGCTTTGTTCCATAGCAGCTTCTTCTTATCAGCAATTGTCATCTTGCCCAAATCAACTTGAGCTCTGTCACAGGTTGATGTCTTGATGACTTGATCAGGATTTGCAGATCCTTCTGTAGCTTGTTGTTCTTCACTCTAACCAACTTGAGCTATGTTAGAGGTTGTCTTAGATTCTTCTATCATCTTTCTTCTTTTTAGATTTTCAACATTTTTATCTTCTGCAGTAGTATCATCAAAGACTTAAACCATTTTGCACACACGATTCATCAGAATTTGAGGAATCTTCATTTTCTGCTTCTTTATTGCTTCATCAATCTTTATTTTCCCTTTTGCTTTGGGATCAATTTCAACTTGTGATCTTGTCTTGGGCTTTAAAGCCTCAGGAGTTGACATTTCCTTGATCACAATGCCTTTTTCCTTAGGCCTTGGAGGTTTATTTGCATTAAAAGCTTTAGACTTAGGATTTGTCTTCTCAGCTGCAAATCTAGCTTCTTTTTTTAGAGTCTCTAAATCCATTCCAGGATTATGCTTGAGAAACAATCTTTTAGCAATTTCTTCATCAAGATTCTGAATCTTGAGATCCTTATAGTAGACAGTAGTCTCCCTTCCCTTAAGTTTCAGGGTTTGTAAAAACTTCTGAGAGTCTTGACTTCCAGACTGAATCAGAACATCAGACTTGTCATCAGAATTTGATTATAAGAACTTGTTATTAGAGTTTGTGCATTCACAGCTTCAGAATTTGAATTCTTCTGTGTAGAAGATTTGCTAGAATCAGAAATTAGTTTCTGTGAAGAAACTTTACTGCTTTACTTGCTTTGACCTTGACCTTTGCCCTTGCTAGGGTTTCCTTGGTCATCTTCAGAATCATCCTTTTTCTTCAGTGATTTGCTAATTGAGCATATGGACTTAACTACCTTCTCCCATTTTTTGGCATCATCTGGCAGGAGTAGAGAAAAAAGGAGTTCCACTGAAGATTGGATTTTATTGAGCTGTGTTTGTTGAGAGGCTTGATTCTACAAGACCTCATCCAGTTGAGCCTGTTGCTTGGTTTGAACTTGCTCAATAGCTTCCACTTTTTCATGAATTGGTCTGATAAACCTATTCTTGTCTAGTTTAAGCATCAGGTCTAGCTTATCAGCTGCTTCCTGAAGTTTATCAACCTTTTCATGAGTCTTGGAGTGTAGACCTTGAAGATTCTTAGTACTGAGAGCAGTGACTTTAAGTTGGTGCTTGAAATCAGAATTTGTCATCAACTCATTAGCTTTGGAAATATATTCTAACAGAACATGTGAGCTAGGAATGAAATCATTATCATTCCATTTCTTTCTCCATTCCACTCCTCTAAAAGTTTCCTCCTATGGAACATGAGCATCTCCTTCAACAAACTTAAGCAATGCCTCCTTCCCAAGAATTGGAGCATTAACTGGAGCACTTGCTGGAGCACTGTCTCCAGAACTTGAAAAAATCTCATCATCTTCTGATAACACCAGAGTGTGTAACTAAAGGAGATTCTGGAACAACTTCATCTGTTTCAGGTTCCAAATCCAGAATTGGAGTATTAGGAATTTCAGCAGTTATTGGAGAAACATGTGGAGTTGACACTTGTGCTGGTGGTGCTTCCAGAAACAAGACAGTTTGAATATTCAGCCTGTGAATGTCAATTTCAGGACTTAATCCTGAATCTTCAACTATAGTAGTTTCTTTGAGTGGAGAGATAGGAGGTGTGATCACTATGTCTTGAACAGTGTCTTCAGGTTGAGGTGGAGCTGGCAAAGCTTCAATGACTGTAGGTTCTGATGAGATCAGAGATTCCTGATCCCCTTCCTCAGCTTCTTTAGCATCCTTATATTGAGCTTGTGTAATTTTCATACCTGTTCTCTTCTTCTTTGATCTGGGCTTTGGTTGTGAAGGTGTTGCTTGAGCAGCATCAGAACTTGAAAGTCTTTTTCTTTTCAAAATCCCAGAACCCTCAGCTTCATTCTGTTTCTGAGGAGTTACCTTTTCAGCTTTTACCTTCTTCTGAAAAATTACCTTTTCAGCTTCTTTTGTCACAGGTTCTGATGTAGGAACCTGGATTTGATCATCCTCATCAGATTCATCCCTCAGAATAATCCTTCTTCTCCTTGGTGGAGATTTAGGCATAGAGATAGTCCTTTTAGGTCTAGAGGATGTGTCAGATTTTACAACTGGCACCTTTTGAGAAGTACCAGAGGTTGGTTTGATTTTGGATTTGAGAGGTGAGGTTCTGATAGTAGGTGCTGATGGTTGTGGTTGAGAGGATTGTGCTGGTTGAATGTAGGTTCTGATGGTAGGCTGTGGTTGAGTAGTGGAAGGATGGGTTGGTGGAGGTTGAGAAGCAGTAGGTTGTGTAGGTGCAACATCGCAATATATAGTTGTGTATGTGTGAGGATCAGAATTTACTAAGAATTGTTTGACAGATTGAGGAATTTGGAGGGGTCTTAGTAAATTCTTCTTATTATCAGCAGATAATAAGTCTGTGAAAGCCCTTTTGTGAAGTTTAAAGGGTTCAATTGTCTCACTAAAGTTTTGAGGTTCATCAGAACAACAGAAATTATATATAAGCTGACAGAATCTAGCAAAATAAACTGTGTTGCTATCTTCTATCATCCTATCACCTATAAAACCCAAAATTGCAGTAGTATAATCAAAATGAGTTTGATTAAGAAGGGCATACCCAATTTGCTGACTCATTATTGGGATAACATCAAAGTTGGAGCATTTGTTGGCAAAGGCTTTGGTAATACAGTCGAAAAAGAAGCTCCACTCCCTCTTGATGTAGGGCCTCTTCAGTTGTCCCAGCTTGGACAAAGATTTTTCATACCCAAGATTTGCCATCATATTTTGAAGAGTTGACTCCCCAACTTGTGAACTGAAAGTACAATTTTTTGGCAGATGCAAAGCTTGTCGAATAGTAGACAAGGTAACTAGATGCTCATCTTCCCCTGTTGAAAAAATAATACTTGGGGACCCATTTTCACCACCATCATCATATACCCCAGACCTCCAGAACTCCAGAATGTGTTTGCCTGAGAGAAGCTGTGGTTGGGTCAGAGCATAACCAATTTCACTTCGAGCAAGAAAATCTTGAATGAAGTGAAGTTCATAAGGAGTCTCGTCCTTGTTGAGAATAGCCATGTAGTTGTTGGGAACAAACTTGGATCCATCATTAATAAGATCCTTTGGTGCCATTTCTGTGAAAAAATATTAAGTGAAAAGTTGTGTGTTTGCAAGGTGTTTGATAAAATGCATGTAAGAAAGTCCGTCAGAAGATAGAGAAAAAGAGAGAGAGAGAGAGTAAAATAAGAGAGATTAGAAAAGAGTAAAAGTAGGTAAAAGATTATTGAAATTTTTTAACTCTAGTATTTATACTCTCCACGTGACAACGACTCTTTTTGGAAGTAGAACAAACATTTTACACCTGGAAGCATGTAAACAGTCAAAACATTATTAGTGGGCACGGTAAACGTGCAGTAATTATTGCTCACATGAGGTTACCAAAACAAACACGCAACCCATTAACCAAATGATTAGCAATGTTTTTATCTCACTTAAATATTTTCTGATAATATGACCGTTACAGCAAATATAAAAAACTAAGTCAAGTAAATAAATAATGCCACGAAAGCATCAAGATTTGCATCAGAACTTGACTATTATCAGAATTTAACGGTCATCAGAACATGGCTTCTGTACTCAAAAAGTGAATGACTATTTCTGTGATTCTTCACACAAATATTGTCTGGTTTCTTCAGAGTTTAATCATCAGAACATAATCAGAACTTGTCCTCAGAATTTATGCAAATAATGTTTAACTGTTTATATGAAACAACTTAATCACCACAGTCATTTTCATCATTCATATGGAGTGATAGTGTGTGTATGTGCAAATGATCAGATAAAGATTAAAGTCTGATAAACTTCAGTATATCTTAAAAATAAGGCATAACTAAGAAAAGTGCTTAAAATCTGTCTTTAATTTTGAAGTCTACTATAGAATAAATTTAAGCAAGTATCCACCTCAAATGTTTGTGCTCATTTTATGCATCTTTTGAAATTCTTTAGACAATGGCTTCTCAGTGTAAATGAGTTACAACTGCCATCAGAATTTATGTTGTTATCAGAATATTTCTCCAGTAATCAGAGAATGTGAAAAGTCACCAAAAAAATTAATTTGCTTTTCTAATGCATATTACTTAATACCAGCAATGCACTTGGATCTTCCCTTTCACATATTTACTCTAGATCTCAAAGGAGTACCTAATTTCAATTTTTCTTTTCTTTTATTTTCTTCAGATAAGTGAGGCTTATCAAGCATGTAGTTCATCCTTAAGATTTACTGACATCATAATTTGACAGATAAGAACCAATAATCTAGTTTGTGACTTAGTAATAAGATACACAAAGTAAATTTGACTAAGATCAAAATCAGAATTTGCTTGTGTTATTGATTTCCACATAAATAACTAATTCAGACATAGGATACATAGTTTGTTAAAGACTACTAAGTCAACATCTAACAAAATAATCCTTATTGGATTGAATAGTCACAGAACATTCAAAACACTTTCAGAGTTTATAGAATAACATCAGATAATAAGCAGTGTTTAATATGTTACAATTTAAGCACAGATTACACTGAGATAAGAAAATTTGTAAACACTGATAATAAAGTCTGATGTATGAGAACAAAAACTAAATAGATTTTGAGAAAAAACTTGAAACCATTCCAAGTTCATTTACTAGTCTTGTAAAAGTAGCTTCATATAGTGGTTTTGTGAAGATATCTGCTAATTGTTGATCTGTTGGAACAAAATGCAATTCCACTGTACCTTCCATCATATGTTCCGTTATTGTTAGTCCCTTAACAATATAGCAAGAATTACAGAAGGGGGTTGAATGGAATTCTTGAACCTTTTTCTCGAAATAAAAATGTTCAACTCGATTATAGATATATTTGTTTTGATTAGCACAATGCGGAATGTAAACTTAATTGAATCAAAACATAAGTAATTAAAAACAAGAGTCTTTAAAAACTTTCTGGTGGATTTAAACAATTCCACCAGAGATATATATATAATATATCGAGAGGACTCTGTGTGCAGGAATGCTCACAGCTGCTTACAAATTGAACTACTGAGAATACAGGAAATACTAATGATTCTGCTTATAAAGATTTCTCTGTTTTTATGTTTCTCAGCTATCTCAGTTATTTTTCTATTTGCTACACTCTTGGTTTATATAATACCAAGATTACAAAGTCAAAAAGACTGAACAAATATAAAAACTATCAGTCTTAAGCTTTGCTGCTTTTCGTCCTCTATTACCCAGTTAATGGGCTTCCACAGTGTGTTTGTATACATCTCGACGGCTGTGTGTCAGCTTTTACTGTTCAACTGCTGTTTGAATTATTCATATGATCATCCGTCGACTTTCAGAACATCCGTTGATGGTTTAATTGATCATCCGTCGACTGCTATATTAAACATCCGTTGATAGTCATTTGATCATCCGTCGATGGCTTTATTAATCATCCGTCGGTAGCTATTTTGGCACTTGACTCTATTTCACTTATGCAGAATTACAAGACATCATTTATGTACAATTAATCAACCTATTCTGCATATCTAGTTAAAGTCAACATGACTTATATGCTACTACAGATTCTATACAAAGGTGCATACATAACTGTGCTACAAACTTATTATTACATAAGCTACTCACTCGATGGATAATAAGTTAATCATCCGTCGGGACTATAATGAGTTATCCGTCGGGACTATAATTCTTATCCGTCGAGTGCTACATAATTTCACTAAGTAAAATCTACTTAGATGTTTTATTTATGAAATCATCAAGTACACAACATATGCACAACAATCTCCCCCAATTTATGTCTGCTGGAATTGTAGCCATAAATTAAGAGATACTTGATGATAATAAAACATCTTGAACATACATCTTTAAAGATAAGTAGATAAACTGAAAGTGCTTCAATTAAACAAAATGTACAAGGTTTGGCTCACAGTCAATTCAAGATGCTCCTCTAGCCTGAGCAGATTTTTCTAGTTCCTTGAAGGTCTGGATCTTCTTCCAAGCTTTCTGTTATTTTTCTCAATTTGATTCTGGAGCTGCCTGTGGAATTCCAGTTCATTAGATTCTGAGAGATCTAACTTTTCTTGTATTTCCAAGAAAGCCTCATTGCTAGAAATACTCAGTTGGTCTTCTAATCTGAAGAATCTTCTCACACCCTTGTCATCCATGAATTCCATCAGCCAGTAGGGCTTTAGATGCACTCTTCTCCCTGTATATGGGATGATTAGTGTCTTTGGGAGTGCATCTTTAGCTCTAACACTCCTCAGCTCTTCAATCTTCTTCAATACTAGTCTTCTTGCAGTTACATTGAACCCAAAGTTTTTCTTGAAGGATGAATAGACTTTAATCAACACATCTTGGCTTTCTTGAAGAATCCTGTGAAGTGGCCACTGAATCTCCCTTCCTCCTTTGTACTTGAACACCAACCTTTCAGGTAGGTTTCTGTATGCATCAATTGCCCTTACTTCATCCAGTTCATCCAGATAAAGATTTAGATCTGAAAATTCTTTGATGTCACACAAGTACAAGTAGTCTCCCCTGTTGACCTTGGGTTGAGCTTTAACTACTGACTTGGATTTGAGAGGTAACAACTTCACTTTCTTGACTGCCCTTGACTTTGTCCTTTTTGGCTTGCTAAGGATTGGTAAGCTGAAGTCAGGAATTGGTATGTTATCCCACTCTATTGGCTCATCCTTTGGCACAATAGGTTCACCATGTATGTTCCTATAGGGATCCACCACCCTTATGTCTTCAAATACCACAAAGGGCTTTGATGTTTGAGTTGTAGCTGGTGTGGATTCCTTAGGAAATTGATCTTCCAATTCCTTGTCAACAACATCCAGTTTCCTTTTTGTTCTTCTAGCCAATTCTTTCTTCCTTGGGGATTTCTTCTATTCTTCAATTTTCTTCTTTGATTCAGCAGCTTCAGATGGTTGAGAGGGAATTTGTTGAGAAGAATTTACAGCCTGTAGCTTGGCCAAGATAACAATCTGTTCTTTCTTTTGTTTAGACTTCTTTACATCTAGAGCAGCTTGCCTCTTTTCCTGCTTTAATCTGGCTTTTTCTTCTTTCTTTGCTTGAGCAAATTGTGGATGTCCAACTACCACACAAATTTCCTTTCCATTTCTGAATATCTTAGCAATTCTCCTTTTTGAAGCTGAATCAGCTGGATCTTTATAGAAGACAATAGATTTTGACAGAAGCTTCTTTTCATCAGGCTTGGGTGTCTCATACACAGTGTCCATAGGGTTCTTCCTAGATGATTTAGGATAATTTGCCCTTGGTTTAAGAATTGTTTCAGCCTTTGGAGACTTGATGCAGGAAGATTGTCTTTTTTCCAGATAGTTCATGCTCATCTCATTCACACTGATTGGCTTGACATGAGAGTGATGGATGGCTGACTTAACTGGCTCCTTGACTAGTTCAAACTTTTTCTGTATCTCCTCATCAATCTTATTTCAGTTGATCAAACTTAACTTTCCTTTTTCAGCAACTTTCAAATTTGCTGCTGCTGCTTTAATTAGATCTATGCCATCTGCAACTGTTGGCTTGGAGACAGTAATTGAAGGTACAATTACTTTGTTGATTTGTACTTGAAGTTTCTCCTCCTCAGTTGGTCCTTTCTCCGCCTTACTTGATTCTCTCTCCCCCTTTTTGTTATCATCAAGTTGAGGAGTTAGGCCTTGTGCTTTAGCCAGTTGCATGAGAAGATTTGTCTGAGTCTGTTGATTTTGAAGAAGGATAGCCACTAAATTCTCAATAACTTGAACTCTGTCTTCCAGCTTCGCTAGCTTCTTTTCAGAATCTGATTCTCTCCTCAGTCTCAGTAATAGATCTTGCATGGTACCATAAGGCATTACTGAATCCAGCTTCTCAGAATTATAAGTTTTCAAGTCAGCTATATCTCTTTTCAGTTCATCCACACTCAGATTCTGTCTCAAGTGCTGGATCTTTATGAGATGTAGAGAGTCTAGGTGAGCTTGAAGAATGGCCTTGGTACCAGCATCTGAAGTTTCCTGAAGGGCCTTTTGAATATCCATCACTTGCTTGACCAAAGATACACCAAATTGTCCTGGTGTAGATTCCTTTGTCCATGCCCATCCAGGTAAATTTGAAACAGAACTTGGGCCTTCATCTCCCCCTAAGTTCATGCTTCCATCCAAAGAATCAGAGTCATCATCATTAGAATTTACTCCAAATTCTTCAGATGGCTCACCAGCTTGAGAAAGCATCTTATTGACAGCAGCTTTATCTCTTTGAAGAGATTCTGAGGTGTGTACTAAATTCAAAGTCTGTTCTGCCTCCACATTTCCCTGAGCAGCCAACAATTGATAGGCTGACACAGGATGAGTAAAAGTGTCAGCATCCAAGGAAATGTTATCAATTTCAACTTTGTAATGTTGCTGAAATTGTCTTTCCTTTTCAGCATCATCCACAATCATTGACTCACTAGCAATGGATGGATCCACCCTTATTTCTCCTGTACCTGCCTTTCTCTCATAATCTCTCTTTTGTTGCATCAGGGTCTCACCCTGGCTCCCCACCCTCACACCCTCACCTTCACCTACTAAGGTGGGACTCCTCTCACTCACTTTTGCCAATCCTGAATAAATGGATTGCTGAGATTCACTCTTTTCCTCTCCTTTTGCCTGGGAGCAACCCAGCCTCTCACTCAATGCACTCTCCTCTCTCAGTCCTAAGAGTGACTGTATTACCACTAAATCTTCTGCACTAGAAATAATTAAAGTTTGAAGTTGTGCAGAGACACTCGACGGATAAGTAATATCCATCGGGTGAGTGGTAAAGCTATCCGACGGATAACTACTGTTAAGCTTATCCGTCGGGATACAATCACTACTCGACAGATGAGCAATATCCATCGAGAGAGTAGAAATGAATGAGGTGGGAAGAGAAACTATTGTTGACTCTGTGTTGATTGAAGTTATTTGAGGCACATATGTCACAATAGTATCTGAAAGAATTGGCAAGTAAGCCAACAAATCATCTAAAAGATGATGCTCACTTGCACTAGATTTTGGCTTCCCCAATAGAGTTAAAGAAGGGGAATCAGGAATTGAAGTGTTTATCATATCCACTTCCAGAGAGTTTGCTGGTGAGTATGGTGTTTCAGAGGCTTCTATTATAAGAGATTTTGGCTGTGACTCCACATTTATTGGAGCCACATCAAACTGAATTTGAGAAAGTGCAGGGACTGTGTCTTTAGCACCAGTTTGCACTGTGTGTGTGCCATGTGCATCCCCAGTGGTTTTGGATTTCTTCTTTCTTGAGTAAGTTTGGGGTGAGCTTGTGTCCCTAACCCTTTTGGCCTGTGCTCTTGGCTGAGAGCTTTGTTCAATAGCCACATCCTTTTGGGAGGATGCAGCTAGAAGTGAGCTTTTGTCCTTTTTAAGCACTGCAGTTTGTTGAGAAACTGCAGTGTGGCTAGGCTGGGATTCACTCAACTCTCCAACCTTATCCTTGGGGTTTCTTTGATGTTCACCCCTTCCCTCACCTAACTGACCTTCCTTCACACTCCCCTCTTTGGCTTTGGTGGATTTTTCAACTGGTACCTTTTGAGAGATACCAGGGGGGGTTTTCTTTGACTTGGATTTAGAAATTACAGTTGTTTTGGCAGCTTTGGTAGGCAACTGTTTGGTCATTGTCACAGTTGCCATAGCTACTCCTGAACTCAAGGAAATTGAGGAGATTGGAATAGTTGAGGGTATGGATGAACTTACCTCACTTACCTGAGGTGTCTGCATTACAGGAAAGTAGAACATTGGCACATCCCTATGATGGTTGGTTCTGTTCAAATCTGCAATGATTCTTCTCTCTTGAACCCAATAAGCTAATTTGTTGTTTGGGTTCTCAAGTATAATCTCTTGACAAAGATGGTTAGTCAATATCATGAAAAATCTAGCATAATATACATTCTTTCCCCTTTTGGCTAACTCACCTAGTTTAAAACCTAACTCATACAAGACAAGGTCACTGAAATTGTAAAATTTATCTGTAACTAGCATGTATAGCATGTTAAGCATGGAAATGTTCACAGAGTCAAAATTACTGATTTTTCCAGAGAAAAATTTAGTCACAACATCACACATGAAACTCCATTCCTTCCTATGACCTAATCTTCCAATATCACTTAGCTTAGTAGTAGAAAGTGCATAATACATGGAATTAAGCATATTGATAATATCAGTGTCATTGTGTGGTGAAGTTACATTATCATCATGAATTTTGAAACATGCTTTTATCACATCACTATTGATACATAACTCATTACCTTTGATAGTTAGAGTGATGGTTTTGTCAGTAGAGTTGTAGATTACAGTGGTCCATATTTCTTCAACAACTTCACAGAAAATTGTGGGTGATTCAAGCATGGCATAACTTAACTTGCAGTTCTTCACGAAGTCCATCATCTTGTGATAGTCTTCTGATTGATGAATACCCTTATTGACCAAAGCAGTGAAGTTGTTCTTCTCATAAATGAACCCAGTCTGAGACATAATCTTTTACTACAGGTGCCATTGTTAGAGAATGAAAGCTTGAAGAGAAGGATAATATTTTCTTGAGAGAGAATGAAATAAAAGCAGTTGAATTTGAGAATGATAAAAGAAAATAATTAGAATGAAATAAGCTTTTATACTATCTCAAAAACAACGGATGAAAATAATAAAGAAAAGTAAATTACCCAATAGAAATTGCCTAAAATAGCCATTTTAAAAATAAACTGTAAAAATTCCACCCATTATCCGTCGTGTAATGCTTACACACTGTAAGTATACTCGATGGATAATGTTCAGGGAATTAACGGTTAAGATTTAGACAATTCGATGGATGAGGATAAACTGTTATCCGTCGAGTTTTAAAAGATTCCAGAAAAGTAATTGATATTTATTTGCAAATAGTATATCGACGGATGACTCAACTCGATGGATAATGGTCATCCGTCGAGATGCAAATTTTGACTTAGCCAAAATTTCATCCATGACTAAAAATCAGTTAAATTTCTGGCTACATTTCAACTTGCAAAATAACTCAGATAAATTCAAGAGTAATTAAGCATACCTAACTCAATTACCAACCTGGAAAAGGTGGATTCATCCAGTGGCTTGGTAAAGATATCTGCAAGTTGCTTCTCACTTGGAACAAAATGTAACTCTACAGTACCATTCATTACATGTTCCCTTATGAAATGGTACTTGATGTCTATGTGCTTTGTCCTTGAATGTTGCACTGGATTTTCAGTGACGACAATTGCACTTGTGTTATCACAGAAAATAGGAATCCTCTTAACTTGCAAACCATAGTCTAGCAATTGATTTTTCATCCATAAAATCTGTGCACAGCAACTGCCAGCAAAAATATATTCAGCTTCAGCTGTAGAAGTAGAAACTGAATTTTGCTTTTTACTGAACCTGGACATAAGCTTGTTTCCTAGAAATTGACAAGTTCCTGTTGTGCTCTTTCTGTCAATTCTGCACCCTGCATAGTCTGCATCTGAATAACCAGTTAGATCAAAACCAGAATCTCTAGGATACCAAATGCCAAGTTTTGGTGTTCCCTTGAGATATCTGAAAATTCTCTTAATAGCTATCAAGTGAGACTCTCTAGGATCAGCCTGAAATCTAGCACATAAACATGTAGCAAACATTATATCTGGCCTACTAGCTCTTAAGTACAGAAGTGAGCCAACCATGCCTCTATAGCTTGAAATATCCACTGACTTTTTAGTAGTATTTAATTCAAGCTTAGTTGCAGTGGCCATGGGAGTTTTTGCAGATGTGCAATCCATTAGATCAAACTTCTTTAAAAGATCAAAAATATATTTAGTTTGACTAATGAATATTCCATCACTGTAACACCCCCAAATCCGGGGTCGGGGATCCGGGTTGTCACGAGTTCCATTTCCCTTAATAACACCCAATCTTAATAAATAATCAACTACTCTGTACTGTAACCCCACAATAAACACACACACACCACAAGTTATAGTCTCAGAGATGAATATCCAAAAATAATCACAAGTCGTTTTATTCCACAATTATATGCGAATACACCTTAAAAGGGTTTCTGAATAAATTTATATTTCTTTGCCATTATTATGATTCATAAATATACATAATCTGGTACATCAAAAGTTGAAGCCTAGCCTATTGGTAGTTCCTACCTCAGCTACAGCGACATCAATGCCTATAGGAAACTGCGGAACGTTTCCCATCCGCTCGCGAATCGGGAGCTTGGTCCTGTTCATATTTTCTATCTGTTGTTGTGTGATGAAAGAAGAAAGCAAGGGTGAGCAGCAAGCCCACCAAAATAATATGTATAATGATTTACAATATATGAGCATACTCATAGTACTCATGAAAGTCTTGGTCAAAAGAAATGAACCAAGCTGATATCTTAACGCGACCAAGTCGCAAAATATTCAGTATATATATACATATATATATATATATATTTTTCACAATCTTTGAAATCCTCTGACATGTATAATATACACAGAGTTCCAGTTTATAACTGTATAAAAATATCGTTGCAAGGTGATCTCATATATCTAACCTTGTCTCAACGTTTTTCTGAAAATCTTTGTTATGCATAAGATAATCATTTACTAGATATAAGTTTAAAAGATGAAGTTACAAGATACTCCAATATACTTATATCTTTTCCGAATACTACTTGAACTACCACCGTTCAAGTTATAATTAGTTTCAAAAGTTCATCACACTGATGAGACTACAAGATAAGACTTGAATAGATTCAATCTTTGAAATATTTTGAAGGAAATGAAGTTATGATATACTTCATTAAGTTCCGATATATATATCCACATATACATCTTCCTTATACAGTCCCTAAAAACCTCTGTCATGTAAAGTATGAACAGAGTTTGTAACATCCAATGAATTTTTGGAAGGGAAAAAGAATTGTGGCATAAACCTGATATCTTGCTGATCAGGCAAATATACCAATAAGTAACATTTTCTACTAGTAGATGGACGAATTCCCCACTGGTCATCACCCTGGTCGCAATAGGACCTTATGCTGGACTGCCACTCAGCCACTTACGCATTTGATGGACTCCCACTGAGCCACTTACACTATCATGGACGCCCACTGAGCCCATGTTGCTTATGCCGAATCGATAGATGGACTTACTTCCCGAACGTTGGGTAAGTAATCAATTCATTTACCAAAACAGCAACCTCGTTGCGAATATAAAATACACCACAGAGCCGGATCCCTCAGGTTTTGAGCGAGTATTTAAATCCCCTTTAAAAGGAAGATCTTAAATATAAAAATGAGTTTTGGGATCCGCTCTAACTTTTAAAAATCATTTTGAAGACTCGAAAACACTTTAAAAAGTGTTTGGAGTAGTGCTGATTTAATGAAGTAAATCAGTCCCAATATATTTAGAAAATATCTGAATATTATTATTTAAATAATATTCCCATAAAGAGTAATCTTTATACAAATAATTGAAGTAGAAGTTGTAAGACTTATACTTGAAATGAGTATTAAATAACCAAAGATATACTTATACGAAAGTACTATCTTTATTTGAATAATCAAAAATAAGTTTGATTATCGACACCTTATTCTTTAATAAAATAAAGAATATAACTCAGCAATAATCGGAGTCATAGATCCTCAAATGAATATTCAAATAATATTCATTAAATAATATAAACTGAGTCATAAGCCCTCGAATGGATATTCAAATAATATTCAATTAATAAAATAAACTGAGTCATAAGCCCTCGAATGAATATTCAAAAAATATTCAATTAATAAAATAAACTGAGTCATAAGCCCTCGAATGAATATTCAAGTAATATTCATTAAATAATATAAAGTTATCGAATAAATCTTATTCGATTAATAGATTTAAAAACCATTCATATATATATATATATTATACTCGGGAGCCTCGCCTCCCGGTTTTAGAAAATGTTTCACCTTTTTGATCCCCTATACTAAGGGTATACGCAAATACCGCTTATCTCTAGCATAGGTATTATACAATTAATAAGCATTTGAACCAACAGATATATAAATCAAGAATATGAAACATGCATGCATATATACCATATCACATGCTATAATATATCGCAAGAATTTGCTAATAACAAATATGCATTTATCACAAGATCATGCATATACACATATACATCACAACAACAGTATAACGGGTAGAAAACTTGCCTGAGTGCTCCCGGATAGACTTAAGCTTAGAGTGGGTCCGATAACCTATGAACAACAACATAAGTCGGAATTAAACCCCGGTCGCTTAAGAAACTAGACTTTAACCATTTAGAGTCCTAACGTTCGCTTTCGCGCTTAACGATTTACTTAAGTCGCTCGAGTACTCTCGGCTCCACCATTTTTAATAAATTAACCATTAAGGGTTTTAAGGCGATTCTTTCGCGAGTGTCTTACCAACTGCCTAACACACTTAACATAATTGTTTCATACTTCAATTAGTCCTTTAAGGTCCTTAACCAAGGTTTCAAAGTAAGGCGAGGGGTAATGGTTCGGTCGCGAAATGCCGTTACTTAAAACGGTCGTTTCTCCTAAACCGTATATCGGAATCAAACGAACTACATATCAAAACGAAGCTCGTAACATGAACTATCTAAATATGGCAATGGTCAAAACCTAACAGTGAGTTCAACGGTTCTGCTGTTAAGAACAAAAACAGTCTACGGTAAATCGGGCATTACGACGGCTATGTTTACGCGATTTCCCAAATTCATACCATTCCAAATCCACCACAATTCAACCCCAATTCACAACCAAATCAAAAATCCATCCATACTACATCATAACAGCCCCAACAACTCAACATTAACAATTTATACTTATTCCCCACATGAACTAAAAGCTTTACTTAAGTTCTTTAACTAATTATCAAGATTTACAACTCCAAAAACACCACAAAACCAACTAATCTCTACAAACTCAACCAAACTTTAAACAAACAAGCATCATGCTTCCCATATATCATATCAATCATATTCATTCCTAATTACTCAAAACTAAAGCTAGGGTTTGGAGTTTATACCTTCCTTGGAGAGTGGAGAATCAAGAGAATGGCTTGGAATCACCCTTAAAGTCCTTATCCAAGCTTAAACTAAACAAAACTTCAAGAACAAAAATTTTAGTTCTTGAAAAACACTATTCACCATCTTCTTCCATGATTTATTGGAATAGATTGTGAAGGAATTAGAAGCTTAAACTTATAGGACATCCATATCTATGTACAAGGAACCTTAGATAATTACCTCACTAATTAACAAGTCCTGGATCTTGAATTTTGGAAATTTCTTCTTTGAAAAAATAGGAAAAGCTGAGAGCAAGGTGGGAGAGATGAATGATTTTTGTGTTTGCTTTGTTTTTGTTTTGGTTGGTTTATTTTCTTTGATTTGTTTTGGTTAATTACCTTATTAACCTTGTCTTTGTGTGGTTATAAACTAACCACATCTCCTTCCCCTTATGTCATGCTTATGTCATGCTCATGATGTCATCCTCCCCTCTTTGTCCTCTTTTCATTGGTTGGGTGACATCATCCCCTCTAATCTCTTTGATTAACTTTCTAATGGTTTGCCTAATGACCGCTGATCTGTTATACGGTTCGCTTAACTTTCGTTCTCGTTTCTCGTTTGAGGGATCATACCCGGGATCTTATTACTTGGGTTTCCTTAACCTTTATCAATACATTATAATCCTTTTATGATCCTCTCTTATAATCCTTTAATTTAAATCCTTTTTATCCTGTTACCTTATACTCAATTCTTTCCGTATCTAGTGGATTTCCGGGAAAAATCAAAGTGTTCGGAATTGGATTCTGACGATCTTTACATACACTTATATACCATATAGAGTACTAATAAAATCTCAGAATATCCATAACAGAACCCCTACATAGTGTGGCATGAAAAGTTTTCTCATTCAGCATAATCTGCAAAATCACTATTCATAAGGGTTTCAAAAATTTCCAAATATTGGGGTTATTACAGTCTCCCCTCCTCAAAAGGATTCCGTCCCGGAATCAGAGAGAAAATGAATAGGGATACTCTCTTAGCATTGCACTTTCTAATTCTTGAGTAAATTTTCCCACATTGTGGTCCTATCACCAAACTCTGCCTAGTTTGATAACCCTTCTCCTAAGCACTTGTTCCTTTTCATTCTATAACCCTTCCTGGTTGCTCCATATAGGTTACGTCGGGTTGCATGTCTATACGCTCATATGCCCCTATTTATCTGGCATCCGAATTACACTTCCTTAACATTGATACGTGGAACACGTTATGACTTGCTACATGTTCAGGGGTAGGGCTAGCTCATATGCTCACTTCCCAATATGTCTTAATACCTCAAAGGGTCCAACAATTCGTGGGCTTAGCTTTCCTTTCTTTCCGAACCTCATCCATCCTTTCCAAGGGAATAACTATAACAACACTAGGTCCCCTACTTCCTATTCCTTGTCCTTTCGTGTCAAATCAACATACTTCGTGTTCCCATCTTGGGCTACTACCAGCCGTCCTTTGATTAGATCTATTATATCCTTGGTCCTTTGGACTACTGCGGGTCTGAGCATCTTGCGCTCTACAACTTCATCCTAACATAAGGGAGATCAACATTATCTTCCCTCAAGGATCTCATACGGCGACATCTCGATAATGACATATGATCTATTGTCGTAAGAAACTCAATCCGTGTTAAGTGATCATTCCAATTTCTTTCAAGTCTATTGCACAGACTCTCATTATAACTTTTAGCATTAGAGCTTTTGCTTCTCAATACCCATTCTTTTCCAGTTCGTAATCGCTACTACCTTCTGTTCCTAATATTATACTGGTTATACTTCTGCTCGTTAGAGTTCTATAACCTTTTAATAACCTCGTCAACCTTAGTATCACGAATGTGTTTCCATTCCGAATACCACCATAACTTTACTACTCCTTTTTCAGCTGTTTCTATTTTTGAAAGCTTGATCCATCATATAGAAGTAAAAGAATTCATTGAGAGATCACTATGATCATGAACACTTGTTACATTGTATAGTTAGTACAGAAGGTGGCCAGCCTTTAGTACTTGACAAGCAATTAAACAATAGCTGGTATCCTACTCGGCTTCTATCACACAGATAGATAGTCAATCGGCAATACCTCCCCTTCTGGAAGGGTTGTTCTTCTCAGTTTATATGAAATGAAAAGAAGAGAAAAAAACGAATTGAAGAGAATTGTAAATAAAAAATATACTGCCACAAAATATCTGGCTTGAAACCTACCTCTGAACTATAGAGGTTTGTCATAGGAGAATAAAACATATATGTATTTATATCAACATCAAGTATTATAGCATCGTATTTCACATGCCTAAATATTTTTGTTATTCCGTCCATCATTCTATGGACCCATGCTCTTCCTCGAGCTTATACACAATCACCTTTGAAACTCCCTCGATATCGAAAATCGAATCTGGGATCTCATTCTAGACATCATCGTTACTAGAATTCTATGCTTGCACCGCAACCTTCCTCATATAGTAATACGACTCTCTTTTCATAAGAAGGAATAAATATTCAATAGGTAGATACTCTACTTAATTAGTCTATCAATGATAACTTATACATTGCCACGACCCGATTAGTGGTACTCAATCTCAACATCCATTCCAATACAACTCTCACGGTTGTAATCAGCTCATTACTCGCAGAATCATTGCTGCATTACTATGGTCCACCACTGACCTACTGTCGTCATTCACTTTCCATGAAATCTTAATATCTAACCATACGGAGTCTATACATGTCGTATCAAATCCTTCTAAGGAGGTAACATAATCACCATTCATGATTTATGAAGAACACTCCTGATCCTGCCATACATACATGACATGAAGCAGATAAAATTGCAGAAGAGTTTCAATCAAAGCAACGATAGCAGGTTAATACCATTCTTAATCGTATGCTTTAAATAGAAGACTTAACTCAAGGTTCGTTTAGTCCTTTTTGAAATATGGTCCTGGATTATTCTCAAGATAGTACCTTCTGAGATAGATAGCCCGCTCATGGCGATTACACGAATTAAACCTTTACCAACTACTATTACGGTTGGGTATTGCACAGTCATCAGAAGGAATGTCAATCTTCCAAACCATAATACAATCTGCATAGCTTTAACCATCATCACTGTATTCCTTTGGCACAAGCGCCTATAATTATCCTCTTACCTTTAAAGTGTCGGCCACCTCTTTGGCCTTTCCTGATAGTAAAATTTCCTTACAGTCAATGTCATTTTAACCACCTCCAACTAAATTTTTTTACCTCATTTCAATCACAGCTTATGTGAAGATGTTTTCCTTAAAATTTGATGAGAAAAAAAATCACCATTTTTCCATAAGTTATTGCCTCAGTCTTTAGAGGTTAATCACTGTCACGACTGACTCTCAATCATACTTAGAACATCTTTAATCTTAGGTCCTAATTGCCTGGAACAAATTCGACCTTTACTGGTTCGATCCATACTTTCTCGTGGTTTAACACGTGCCCCACTTGGCATCATTATAATTACGTCATATTTCCTTTATCAACATTTTTATTCTTGAGAATTTTGAATATTACCTTTCTCCTTGTAAAACCTCTAAGGTTATCCTCGAATCGTTCCTCCTGTATTCCCTAGATACAGGGCATATCAAGATACCATTTATTAATACCAGAATCATTGTCTATATACTTCTGAAAAATTTCTCCACTGATTCTTAAAGGTTGTTATTACCTTAATCCTTTCCAATTCATACTGTCAAACTCATACTATCCCTATTAAGGGTGAAATGCCAACCTTTATGCATTCCCCTGAGATTCATTTTAAGTTACCGATGTTCTATCCTTAATTCCACCTTTAGAAAAAGTACATGCATCCTTCCATGGATAAATCAAGTCATATATCCCTGATAAGGGTGTCTTATTCAATCATTCCCACCTCGATAGTATATGCCTAATTTTCACAATAACATCTGTATTCAAAATGAGGTCAATCAATATGGCCTCCAAAAGATAACAACGGTTATCCGCTTTTCTTGCCTAATTTGGTAACGATAACATGGATGTTCTGGAAGATATTGGTCGTGTTCAACGTGAACTTCTTCTTAATAATTCCTTATTTACTTTTGTTGTTTATCTCAACCGTCATCTCAATGTTGGGATATCTTTCATATCTGGCGTCTCCCTTTCTGGGTATCAAGCCACCGGTCTTACACTTCATATTCTTGAAGGTCACTTCCTTCATCCAATTTTCCTAATTTCTTACTTCCTTGTCTCCTCAGTCTATCCGCGTCTTATTATTTGTCCTTCGAACTATCTCAAGGTTTCCTCGAATCCTCCCAACTTACAGGGGATAAAATATATGTATCTCTTATGCCTTCCACCATCAATTTTAACTCATGGTGAATCACCCTTATCCTGACGATTACATACTTTTCTATTTCTATTGCTACGAGTCTTTAGGGTTTCCTCATACCCAACTCCCTTATCATACCTCAAACTCTATTGCCTTTATATTCCTTTCCACTTCAGTTTCTTTTTATTTTCCTTTCTCTTATCCTTATTTCATGAACCAACACAACATAAGTATTGATTTCAAACATCCCGTCATTCTGGATTCGTGTCCTCAGAACGAATCTTGACAACTTTTACAACTTAGATTCATAATTCATCATACTCATCCGCTTTTGTTCTAGCTCCAAAGCTTTTACATTATCTCCTTATCTTTGGGATTTACTTTCCCGAAACAATTGACTGAACTTAAATCAGTTTATTATAATCTCTTGCTTCGTGCCTTCCTTGGCCTTTCACCAGTGGGTGGTCTCTCTCTTAGGAGGGTAAGTGACAAAAACAGTCTTTTGTGATTCGTCAATCATTTAGAATCTCAAATGATTCCTATATTTCCTTTAGCCAGGCTCTTGCCTTGACTGGTTCAGCTTGTTCCTTGGAACTCTAAGGGCTTAGCGACTTAAAGGCCCTGAAAGAATTTCTCACCGTATTGTTTCCTCAGGGTGGTGGTTGGGGATAATAGTCTAAGTTCTGTCTAGACAGGTCCATAAATTGCCGTATAGGAGTACCGTCTCAGATCTCCTTTCCTCACTCGACTTTCTGTTTCCTTAGTATGAAATATTTCAACCTTCTCCCATAATCGGGGTTATCTTATACATTAAAAACCTTGTTTTCCACTCTATTATGTTATGGGTTCTTTCTTTCTTGATGGCAACCTCCCTGACTATCACATTCAGGGTTTGCCCTAAATCTTATTCCTCAAACTATGGCTCTCATCTAAGTTCTCATCCTTAAGCTCTTGAACTTTTGGAACCCAATTTCTGTAGGAACACCTCACTATCCCCTTATCATCTTTCTCGGTATGGATCTCTTCTCCAGTCATTGATTCTCTGCCTTCATTCATCACTTTTTTCTGGCACAATATGTTCTTTTCCAATAATTCGGGCTGTATTGCAATCTCAAACAGCTTTTCGGTACCGGCTCCGGTTACCTTCACTTCTATTTCCATTTTCTCAAAATCTCTTATCAACTCTCCCAAAGACATTATCATCTTGAGTCTCTCCTTTACACTAAGGGCATTAGCCACCACATGGGCTTTCCCCGAATGATACAGAATCTCCTAATCATAATTCTTGATTAGCTCTAACCGCCTCCTCGGGCGTATGTTGAGCTCTTTCTATGTAAAAATGTACTAGAGCTCCTATGGTTTGTGAATTTCGCACTTCTCTCCATACAAGTAGTGCCTCAAATCTTTAGGGCAAAACTATTGCCATGAGCCCAAGCTCATGGGTAGGGATATCGAATTTTAAATTCCCTTAATTGTCTTGACGCGTACGCGATTACCTTGTTGTGCTGTATAAGAAGCACCCTAATTCCTTATACGAAGCGTCAATAGAAATCACAAAATCTCCTTTTTCCATCCGACAATGCCAACATAGGGGCCGTCACCAACCTTTGCTTCAGTTGTTAAAAGCTTTTCTCGTATTTCTCTGTCCATTCAAACTTCTCAGTCTTACGAGGAAGCCGCGTTAAAGGGGCTACTATCTTTACAAACTTGAACGAACCTCCGGTAGTGACCGGCCAATCCTACCTCTGGTAGTTCCCTAACCATGGTCATCAATTCCTCAGTGGTCCTTTATTCATTCTTGTCAGGATCCTCCACGGGATCCTCCCCAGCAACAATCTCTTCTAGGACAACATCCTCAACCGCTACATCCTCAACATGAACATCATCCGATCCTGCGTTAGGACGCTCTATCGGATCCACAATCAGATCTCCAATTAGTAATACAACATCATCGCGTTGTTGCTCCTCAACCTCAGGGTTCGGAGTCCCGCTACCATATACGATAACGAACTACGCTTCTATCACGATATTTATAAGGGTTACCATAAGGGTTTTAATTGTCAGTACTACGCTAGGTAGTCCAACTATGAACTTGGCAAGAGTTCTTATTATCTTAGTGAACTTATTATCTTAACACCACATCATCTCTGAGGTTTATAACGCTTGGCTCTGATACCATTTCTGTAACACCCCCAAATCCGGGGTCGGGGATCCGGGTTGTCACGAGTTCCATTTCCCTTAATAACACCCAATCTTAATAAATAATCAACTACTCTTTACTGTAACCCACAATAAACACACACACACCACAAGTTATAGTCTCAGAGATGAATATCCAAAAATAATCACAAGTCGTTTTATTCCACAATTATATGCGAATACACCTTAAAAGGGTTTCTGAATAAATTTACATTTCTTTGCCATTATTACGATTCATAAATATACATAATCTGGTACATCAAAAGTTGAAGCCTAGCCTATTGGTAGTTCCTACCTCAGCTAAAACGACATCAATGCCTATAGGAAACTGCGGAACGTTTCTCATCCGCTCGCGAATCGGGAGCTTGGTCCTGTTCATCTTTTCTATCTGTTGTTGTGTGATGAAAGAAGAAAGCAAGGGTGAGCAGCAAGCCCACCAAAATAATATGTATAATGATTTACAATATATGAGCATACTCATAGTACTCATAAAAGTCTTGGTCAAAAGAAATGAACCAAGCTGATATCTTAACGCGACCAAGTCGCAAAATATTCAGTATATATATATATACATATATATATATATTTTTCACAATCTTTGAAATCCTCTGACATGTATAATATACACAGAGTTCCAGTTTATAACTGTATAAAAATATCGTTGCAAGGTGATCTCATATATCTAACCACATCTAAGGGTATACACAAATACCGCTTATCTCTAGCATAGGTATTATGCAACTAATAAGCATTTGAACCAACAGATATATAAATCAAGAATACGAAACAGGCATGCATATATACCATATCACATGCTACAATATATCGCAAGAATTTGCTAATAACAAATATGCATTTATCACAAGATCATGCATATACACATATACATCACAACAACAGTATAACGGGTAGAAAACTTGCCTGAGTGCTCCCGGATAGACTTAAGCTTAGAGTGGGTCCGATAACCTATGAACAACAACATAAGTCAGAATTAAACCCCGGTCGCTTAAGAAACTAGACTTTAACCATTTAGAGTCCTAACGTTCGCTTTCGCGCTTAACTATTTACTTAAGTCGCTCGAGTACTCTCGGCTCCACCATTTTTAATAAATTAACCATTAAGGGTTTTAAGGCGATTATTTCGCGAGTGTCTTATCAACTTCCTAACACACTTAACATAATTGTTTCATACTTCAATTAGTCCTTTAAGGTCCTTAACCAAGGTTTCAAAGTAAGGCGAGGGGTAATGGTTCGGTCGCGAAACGCCGTTACTTAAAACGGTCGTTTCTCCTAAACCGTACATCGGAATCAAACGAACTACATATCAAAACGAAGCTCGTAACATGAACTATCTAAACATGGAAATGGTCAAAAGCTAACAGTGAGTTCAAGGGTTCTTCTGTTAAGAACAAAAACAGTCTACGGTAAATCGGGCATTACGACGGCTATGTTTACGCGATTTCCCAAATTCATACCATTCCAAATCCACCACAATTCAACCCCAATTCACAACCAAATCAAAAATCCATCCATACTACATCATAACAGCCCCAACAACTCAACATTAACAATTTATACTTATTCCCCACATGAACTAAAAGCTTTACTTAAGTTCTTTAACTAATTATCAAGATTTACAACTCCAAAAACACCACAAAACCAACTAATCTCTACAAACTCAACCAAACTTTAAACAAACAAGCATCATGCTTCACATATATCATATCAATCATATTCATTCCTAATTACTCAAAACTAAAGCTAGGGTTTGGAGTTTATACCTTCCTTGGAGAGTGGAGAATCAAGAGAATGGCTTGGAATCACCCTTAAAGTCCTTATCCAAGCTTAAACTAAACAAAACTTCAAGAACAAAAAATTTAGTTCTTGAAAAACACTATTCACCATCTTCTTTCATGATTTATTGGAAGAGATTGTGAAGGAATTAGAAGCTTAAACTTATAGGACATCCATATCTATGTACAAGGAACCTTAGATAATTACCTCACTAATTAACAAGCCTTGGATCTTGAATTTTGGAAATTTCTTCTTTGAAAAAATAGGAAAAGCCGAGAGCAAGGTGGGAGAGATGAATGATTTTTGTGTTTGCTTTGTTTTTGTTTTGGTTGGTTTATTTTCTTTTGATTTGTTTTGGTTAATTACCTTATTAACCTTGTCTTTGTGTGGTTATAAACTAACCACATCTCCTTCCCCTTATGTCATGCTTATGTCATGCTCATGATGTCATCCTCCCCTCTTTGTCCTCTTTTCATTGGTTAGGTGACATCATCCCCTCTAATCTCTTTGATTAACTTCCTAATGGTTTGCCTAATGACCGCTGATCTGTTATACGGTTCGCTTAACTTTCGTTCTCGTTTCTCGTTTGAGGGATCATACCCGGGATCTTATTACTTGGGTTTCCTTAACCTTTATCAATACATTATAATCCTTTTATGATCCTCTCTTATAATCCTTTAATTTAAATCCTTTTTATCCTGTTACCTTATACTCAATTCTTTCCGTATCTAGTGGATTTCCGGGAAAAATCAAAGTGTTCGGAATTGGATTCTGACGATCTTTACATACACTTATATACCATATAGAGTACTAATAAAATCTCAGAATATCCATAACAGAACCCCTACATAGTGTGGCATGAAAAGTTTTCTCATTCAGCATAATCTGCAAAATCACTATTCATAAGGGTTTCAAAAATTTCCAAAAATTGGGGTTATTACAATCACTAACTTGCTTAACTTGTAAACCAAGAAAGTAAGTTAGTTCTCCCATCATACTCATTTCGTACTTACTTTGCATCAGTTTGGCAAACTTTTTACAAAGTTTCTCATCTGTAGAGCCAAAAATAATATCATCTACATAAATTTGAACAAGTATGCTAGAGCCATTAATATTTCTGAAAAATAAGGTTTTATCTGCAGTACCTCTTGTGAAGTAATTTTCCAAAAGGAACTTTGATAAAGTGTCATACCAGGCTCTAGGTGCTTGCTTCAGTCCATAAAGTGCTTTCAGTAGATAATAGACATACTCTGGAAAATTTGGATCTTCAAAGCCAGGAGGTTGACTAACATACACTTCTTCCTCCAAATCTCCATTCAGAAAGGCACTTTTGACATCCATTTGATAGACCTTGAAATTGGCATGGGCTGCATAGGATAAGAAGATTCTGATGGCTTCAAGTCTTGTAACAGGAGCAAATGTTTCATCAAAATCTATTCCTTCTTGCTGGCAATAGCCTTTAGCAACCAATTTGGCTTTGTTCCTTACTACTATGCCATTTTCATCCATCTTATTTCTGAATACCCATTTGGTGTCTATTGGATTCTTTCCTTTAGGCTTGGGTACCAGCTTCCATACTTTATTCCTTTCAAATTGGTTTAGCTCCTCCTATATAGCTAAAATCCAATCAGGATCTAACAAGGCTTCTTCTACCTTCTTTGGTTCTTCTTTTGACAGAAAGCTGCTGTATAGACATTCTTCTTGAGTTGCTCTCCTGGTTTGAACTCTAGAAGAAACATCACCAAAAATAAGTTCAAAGGGGTGATCTTTTGTCCATTTCCTTGGTTGAAGTAGATTAGCTCTAGATGAAGAGACCTCAATGTTGTCTTGATGTGTGATTGAGTTTTGATTGCTAGAAACTCCCCCTGAGTTTGAGAATCTTTGATTTGAGAAAGGGGTACTTTCTATGGGTGATCTACCTTGACTTCCTGCTCCTTTAGATAACCCGACGGATGGTGAATTTTGAGTACCGATGGATGAGGCAGGTTGTCTTCCGACGGATAACACAGATTGCCTTCCGACGGATGAAGCATTATATAACTCGACGGATGTTGAGTTTTGTGCTTGATTGGTGGTAGATTTATCTGCATTATCCTTAGACACTGTTTCTTGATCACTCTCATCATCACTTTCATCACTGACCATCTCAACATTATCGAATTTGAGGCTCTCATGGTAATCTTCATCTTGCAGTCCTTCAATCTTTTTATCATCAAACACAACATGTATAGATTCCACAACAATGTTGGTTCTTAGATTGTAGACTCTATATGCTTTACCAACATCATTTCCAACAAAAATTCCTTCATCTGCTTTAGCATCAAACTTCCCATTTTGATCAGTTTGATTTCTCAGAATATAGCATTTACAGCCAAAGACATGAAGGAAATTTAGAGTTGGCTTCTTGTTCTTGAACAATTGATAAGGAGTCATGCATCTTGCTTGATTAATCAGAGAGATGTTCTGAGTGTAGCATGCAGTGTTTACAGCTTCAGCCCAGAAATATGTTGGTAATTTTGATTCTTCAAGCATTGTCCTTGCAGCTTCAATAAGTGATCTGTTCTTCCTTTCCACTACTCCATTCTGTTGTGGAGTCCTTGTTGCTGAGAACTCATGTAAGATTCCATTTTCCTCATAAAATGCTCTCATGACATAGTTCTTGAATTCAGTTCCATTGTCACTCCTGATTCTTCTAACTTTGAAATCAGGATGATTGTTAACTTGCCTTATGTGATTGATGATGATTTCACTAGCCTCATCTTTAGACTTTAGGAAATATGTCCAAGAGAACTTTGATAAATCATCTACAATTACTAGGCAAAATCTTTTCTTTGAAATTGACAATACATTGACTGGTCTAAACAGATCCATGTGAAGCAGTTGCAGAGGCTCTTCAATTGCAGAATCAAGTTTCTTCCTGAATGATGCTTTGATCTGCTTCCCTTTTTGGCAGGCATCACACAGTCCATCCTTTATAAACTTCACTAGAGGAATGCCTCTTACTAGTTCTTTCTTTACCGGCTCATTCATGGTATTGAAGTTTAAATGGGATAGCTTCTTGTGCCATAGCCAACTTTCATCTTGACTTGCTTTACTGAGAAGACAAGTTACAGATTCTACTTAAGTTGAGTTGAATTCAGCTAGGTACACATTTCCTCTTCTCACACCAGTGAGAACCACTTTGTTGTTTTGATTATTAGTCACAACACAGGCTTCTTTATTGAAGGTTACTGGGTTTCCTTTATCACAAAGCTGGATGATACTCAACAGATTGTGTTTGAGACCATCCACTAAGGCAACCTCTTCAATGATGACATTATCCTTTGAAATCAAGCCATATCCCACAGTATAACCCTTGCTATCATCTCCAAAAGTAATACTTGGGCCAGCTCTCTCCTTAAAATCCGTGAGCAGGGTAGAATCACCAGTCATGTGTCTTGAACAACCATTATCCAAGTACCAAAGATTCTTTCTGTTTCCCTGCACACATCAAAATCAAATCAAGTTGATTTTGGTACCCAAGTTTCCTTGGGTCCTGCCTTATTAGCTTTCTTCTTCCGTTTCTTAGGTTTTATCTCATTTGACTTAGGAATTTCAGATTCTTCCTTAGTCAATTGGGTTGTATTTTTGAAACCACTAAATGCAACAAAATTATCATGCATGTTATGGCTAACAGGAAATGGCATGCTTGGTGCAAACATGTTATTCCAGTAAGGCATGCTAAATGGCATTTGAGGCATATTGTATGCAACATAATATGGATTAGGTGCAAATGACATATTAGCAAACTGTGCATTCATATTCTGTGCAGGCATAGCATTAACAGGCATGAGAGGCATGACATTCATGTTAGGAAATTGAGGCTGAACAGATATGGGAGTAGGCATGGCAGATTTGCAATTAACAGACAAATGATTTACACTACCACACTTGACAGATTTTTCTAGGAGCATATTTATCAGGTGTGTAGTTATTGTGTTTGTTAATCCCTACTTTACCATTCCTATTGTTTTTCTTTGTAGTCTCTGTTTTTACCTCTATTTTCTCAAGTCTGTCACTTAACTGTTTGACAGTCATGTGACCAACATTAGCCTTTTTCCCTTTCTTAGCTTGACTTGACTCTCCTGAAACAAAGTTCTTGGAAACAGACCCATACTTATCATTTAGCTTGATTAATTTGGCTTTGCTAATGGGTTTGCTTACAGCCGACGAATGAGGATTTTTATCATTCGACGGATAACACTTTTTGTTATCCGACGGATAGTCCTCATCATCCGTCGAGTCTACATCTGTCAGTAACCCATCTACCAAAATAGGTTCTAGTTTCTCTTTATTCTTTTTCCAGGCTTCATCACAAAAAGACTCAATTCCTTGAACTTTGGTGATTTGAGCATGAACATCCCTGGATGTTTTCCATGCTTTAATCACCTCTTTTTCACGCTCGAGCTGCTTCTTCAAAATTTCTTCCTTTTTCAAGGACTCAGTTAATTCCTCCTTGGCAATCTTACACTCAATTTTTAGTTTCTCAAACTCAACAAACTGAGACTCAAGCACATTATTCCTCTCACTTAAAAACAAGTTGTTTTCTTTGATTTTAGCATTTTCTTCAGTGAGAGACTTAAGTGTAACACGTAAATGATACAATTCTGTAGACATGTCATTTATGGCATCATTACACTCAGCTTTAGATAAATGTGCAAGGTTTGTAGTGATTACCTGATTGCTTGAGGAACTTGTCTCTGTTTCATCAGACTTGGCCATTAGGGCTAGATTGACATAGCTGACATCTTCATCTTCATCCAAACCATCTGCTACCCAGTCATTCTCTTGTGTAATAAAAGCCCTTTACTTTTGTTTGAGTAGATCAAATTATTTTTTCTTATAATCCACAGACTCAAACCTTTTCTTACTGAAATCTGACTTTCTACACTCATTTGCAAAATGCCCTGCCAAGCCACATTTGAAACATTTGAATTTTGACTTATCCACCATGTTTCTATTTGGCTTGGCTGCTCCAAAGTTCTTTTTGCACTTAAGCTTGGCAAATTTCCTTGAAAGAAATGCTAGGTGCTCATCAATGTCCTCCATGTCATCTTGGCTCAATGATTCTTCACTTTCTGCAGCTAGCCCCTTACCCTTATTCTCACAGACCTTTGAAGTTGATTCTACAGCTTCTATCTTCACTTCCTTCTCCTTTTCCAAATCAGCAACTAGTGCAATGGATCCTTCTTTCTTCTTTCCTCTCTCCATTCTTTCATCCTGCTCTATCTCAAGCTCATAGGTCTTCAGAATGCCATACAGTCTCTCCAAAGTAAACTCCTTATAATCTTGTGAGTTTCTCAATGAGACTGTCATTGGTTTCCATTCCTTTGGAAGAGATCTGAGAAATTTCAGATTGGAGTCTTTAGTCTGATAGACTCTTCCATGCAACTTAAGAGCATTTAGTAGTTTTTGGAATCTACTAAAAATGTCAGTGAGTGACTCACTTTCTTCATTGTGAAAATGCACATATTGCTGAATCAGGAGCTGCATTTTATTTCCTCTAACTTGCTCAGTGCCATCAAAAATTATCTGTATTGTGTCCTAAACTTCCTTGGCAGTTTTGCAGTTGATGATGTTATCAAACATGTATGCATCAACACCATTGAACAGAATGTTCATGGCCTTTTTATCTTTCCTGACTTGTTCAATGTCAGGATCAGACCATTCATGCCTTGGCTTTGGAACAGATGGCTCGTTTCCTGTTGCAGCTCTCATTGGAACATGAGGGCCTCTTTCTATGCAGTCCACATAGGCCTCATCTTGAGAAAGCATATGAAGATGCATCTTTACCTTCCAATAATGGTAATTATCTTTATCAAGAAAAGGAATCTTGACTCCAACATCTTTCTTGTTCATCTTGCTAAATTATTTTGATCTTTAAACTCTTTGTAGATTAAGAGCTTGCTCTGATACCAATTGTTAGTCCCTTAACAATATAGCAAGAATTACAGAAGGGGGGTTGAATGGAATTCTTGAACCTTTTTCTCGAAATAAAAATGTTCAACTCGATTATAGATATATTTGTTTTGATTAGCACAATGCGGAATGTAAACTTAATTGAATCAAAACATAAGTAATTAAAAACAAGAGTCTTTAAAAACTTTCTGGTGGATTTAAACAATTCCACCAGAGATATATATATAATATATCGAGAGGACTCTGTGTGCAGGAATGCTCACAGCTGCTTACAAATTAAACTACTGAGAATACAGGAAATGCTAATGATTCTGCTTACAAAGATTTCTCTGTTTTTGTGTTTCTCAACTATCTCAGTTATTTTTCTATTTGCTACACTCTTGGTTTATATAATACCAAGATTACAATGTCAAAAAGACTGAACAAATATAAAAACTATCAGTCTTAAGCTTTGCTACTTTTCGTCCTCTATTACCCAGTTAATGGGCTTCCACAGTGTGTTTGTATACATCTCGACGGCTGTGAGTCAGCTTTCACTGTTCAACTGCTGTTTGAATTCTTCATATGATCATCCGTCGACTTTCAGAACATCCGTTGATGGTTTAATTGATCATCCGTCGACTGCTATATTAAACATCCGTTGATAGTCATTTGATCATCCGTCGATGGCTTTGTTAATCATCCGTCGGTAGCTATTTTGGCACTTGACTCTATTTCACTTATGCAGAATTACAAGACATCATTTATGTACAATTAATCAACCTATTCTGTATATCTAGTTAAAGTCAACATGACTTATATGCTACTACAGATTCTATACAAAGGTGCATACATAACTGTGCTACAAACTTATTATTACATAAGCTACTCACTCGATGGATAATAAGTTAATCATCCGTCGGAACTATAATGAGTTATCCATCGGGACTATAATTCTTATCCGTCGAGTGCTACATAATTTCACTAAGTAAAATCTACTTAGATGTTTTTTTATGAAATCATCAAGTACACAACATATGCACAACAGTTATGAAATGGTACCTAATGCTGATGTGCTTTGTCATTGAGTGTTGAACTGGATTTCCTGTCATAGCAATAGCACTTTGATTATCATAGTAAACAGGTATTTTATAAAATTCTAACCCATAGTCCAGTAACTGATTCTTCATCCAAAGAATCTGTGCACAACAGCTTCCTACAACAATATATTCTGCTTCTGCAGTTGATGTGGAAATTGATTTATATTTCTTGCTAAACCAAGAAACCAATCCGCCTCTAAGAAATTGGCAGCTTCCACTAGTGCTTTTCCTGTCTATTTTGCATCCTGCAAAATCTGCATCTGAGTAACCTATTAGCTTAAAATCTGATTCCCTAGGATACCACAATCCTAGATCAGCTATACCCTAAAGGTACTTGAAAATTCTTTTCACAACTATTAGATGAGGTTCTCTTGGATCAGCCTGAAATTTCACACAAAGACAGGTAACATACATGATATCAGGTTTACTTTCAGTCAAATATAGAAGTGAGCCAATTATACCTCTGTAGTTAGTAATATCTATTGATGCTCCAGTATCTTTATCTAACTTGGTGGTAGTGGCCATGGGAGTTGATGCAGTCGAACTGTCTTGCATTCCAAATTTCTTGAGTAAATTTCTGGTGTACTTGGATTGATTTATGAAAGTACCTTCTTCAGTTTGCTTGACTTGAAGTCCCAGAAAATAGCTAAGTTCTCCCATCATACTCATTTGATATCTTGACTGCATTAACTTGGAAAATCTTTCACAAAGTTTTGTATTTGTAGAGCCAAAGATGATATCATCAACATAGATCTGTACCAAAAGTAAATCCTTTCCATGGTTGAGGTAGAATAAAGTCTTGTCAATTGTGCCTCTGTTAAATCCACTTTCTAGAAAAAATTGATCCAGAGTCGTATACCATGCTCTAGGAGCTTGCTTAAGGCTATAAAGTGCTTTGTCAAGCTTGTAGACATGATTTGGAAATTTTGGATCCACAAAGCCTGGAGGTTGTTCAACATATACCTTTTCTTCCAATTCTCCATTGAGAAAAGCACTTTTCACATCCATTTGAAAGACTTTGAACTTCTTGTGAGCAGCATAAGACAAAAATATTCTTATGGCTTCCAATCTAGCAACTGGAGCAAATGTTTCATCATAGTCAATACCCTCCTGTTGAGAGTAACCTTTAGCAACCGGCCTTACTTTATTTCTTTTAATTATGCCATCACTGTCAGTTTTATTTCTGAACACCCATTTTGTACCAACAATTGATCTGTTCTTTGGTCTTGGCACTAGGGTCCAGACTTTATTTCTTTCAAATTCATTTAACTTTTCCTGCATTACTTGCACCCGATCAGCATCTTGAAGAGCTTCTTCCACTTTCTTTGGTTCAGTCTGAGATAGAAAGGAATGATAGAGACATTCATTTGTTGTTGTTGTTCTAGTTCTGACACCTGCTTCAGGATCTCCAATTATTAAGTCAGGTGTGTGTGATTTAGTCCACTTCCTTGCAGATGGAAGTTGATCTCTAGAACTGGATCCTCCCCCATAATCCATGCTGTCTCCATCAGCATTTTCTGATGCTCCCCCTGAAGTTATGCTCTTTGAGATTCCAGAATTTGAGTTGAATCCTTCAAGAATTGAAGAATTAGAGTTTCCAGAATTATCAGAATTTGGCTCATCAGAACTTGCTGAATCAGAACTTGAAGAGCCAGTGACTGGTTCTGATGCTTCTTGAGAGTCTTGAGATGTGGTATGATCAACAGCTTGCTCCCCCTGAACAAGTGCATCTTCCTTTGGAGCAATTACCACAGTTTCAATGACATCAGAATTTAACCCGTCAGAACTTACAGGATCAGGATTTAGGTCATCAAAATTTACAGAATCAGAATTTACATCTTCATTTTCAAATCTCAGCTGATCATGATCATTCAAAATCTTCAAGTCCAGTAATCTTTTTATCATCAAAAGATACATTGATAGATTCCATGACTACCCTTGTTCTTAAATTGTAGACTCTGAAGGCTTTTGTGGAAAGTGGATATCCAACAAAAATTCCTTCATCAGCTTTTAGATCAAATTTTGACAGCTGTTCAGGATGAGTCTTAAGAATAAAACACTTGCATCCAAATACGTGAAAGTATTTCAGATTTGGCTTCTTTTTCTTCACCATCTCATATGGTGTTTTTCCATGCTTGTTTATGAGTGTAGCATTCTGTGTAAAACAAGCAGTCTGCACAATTTCAGCCCAAAAGTAGGTTGGTAGCTTTGCTTCATCAAGCATAGTTCGTGCAACTTCAATAAGAGTCATATTCTTTCTTTCTACAACTCCATTCTTCTATGGAGTTCCAGGTGCAGAAAATTCCTGCTTTATTCCTTGCTCTTTGCAGAACTCTTCCATGATTGAATTCTTGAACTCAGTGTCATTATCACTTCTTATAATTTTAACAGATTCTTTGACTAACTTATTCAGCTGTCTGACATGATCAGTTAGAGTAGATGCAGTTTCATTCTTCTTGTGCAAGAAATACACCCAGGTGTATCTTATGAACCCATACACTATAATCATAGCATATTTCTTCTTTGTAATAGACATGACATTGACTGGACCAGATAGATCAACATGTAGTAAGTGATAAGGCTCAAGAATTGAGGATTCAGTTTTGCTCTTGAACGAAGATTTTCTTTGTTTTTCCTTTTGACATGAGTCACAAAGACCATCAGGAGCAAATATTGATTTTGGCAGTCCTCTCACAAGATCTTTCTTTACTAGTTCATTTATGTTGTTGAAATTTAAATGAGAGAGTCTCTTGTGCCAATTCCAGCTTTCTTCAATTGATGCTCTGCTTAACAGACAGATTGCAGAGCCATCAGAATTTATTGAAAGTCCGGCTTCATAAATGTTACCATGTCTGTAACCATTCAGAACCATTTTGCCTGTAGAATTACTTACAACTTCACAGTGTTCTTCAAAGAAATCCACATGATAACCTCTGTCACAGATTTGACTCACACTTAGCAGATTGTGTTTAAGTCCCGAGACTAGAGCTACTGATTCAATTATGACATTCCCAAGATTGATATTTCCATATCCCAGAGTCTTTCCCATGTTTTCATCTTCATAAGAAACTCCTGGGCCAGCTTTCTCCATAAAGTCTGAGAGCCGGGCTTTATTTCCAGTCATATGTCCTGAACATCCATTGTCCAGAACTAGGATGTTTTTCCTGTTGCCCTGCAATCACAAAGACCACTATTGGTTAGTTTTAAGGACCCAGACTTGCTTGGATCCTTTGGCCTTTATAGGTTTGTTAGCATTTGCAGTGGATTTAGTTTCAGAGTTTATGCTAACATGCTTTTTATCAGACTTTATATCAGACTTTGCATCCAAATTTACACTAGAAGGAATTATACTAACTTTCTTTAAAGAAGGTTTTATTTGATAATAATCATAGTACAAACTATGATATTCCTTATAAGTATAAATATAATGACATAAACTACCACAATGAAAATAAGAATTTTGTAGTTTAAACTTAACACACTGACTCTTAACTCCTGATCTAGGAGGTAAAGAGTATATATCTTTATTTTTCCTGCAAAAAGAAGCAAGATGGTTAGAGTTTCCACAATTATAGCATTTCTTTCTAGGGGCATTAGGAACAGGCATATAATTATTGCTTTTATTCACACCTTCCTTTCCATTCCTATTTTTCCTAGCTTCCTTTACCTTGTTCACATTTTTAATCTCTTTCAGCTTATACTTAAGCTGCTTCTTTGTCATTAAGCCAACATTTACCACAGTTGGTTTATCCTGTTTTAATTTGTCGGAAGTTGACTTTTCTTTGGCTTCTGTTTTAGAGTCTTTCATCTTTTCAGATTTTGACTTGTCAGAATTTGGCACAAACTTGACAGGATTAATTTTAGGCTTTTCAGCTTTCTTGGTAAAGTTTGGTTTAGATGACGCAGTTTCCTTTTCTTCTTTATCATCTAGGTAATCTAGTCCTTCTTTCCAATTTCCATTTTCTAAGATTTTCTGAGTTGTTCTTCCAGAGTTAGTCCAAGTTTTGATTATCTCCTTTTCATTTTCTAGTTCAGATTTAAGAGATTTATTCAGTTTTAGCAGTTCATCTTTAACATACAAAGCATCATCTCTTTCCTTCTGAGTTTGATGAAATATAACTAACTCTTTTTCTAAGTAGTCATTTCTGTTTCTAAGACCAAGACTTTCAGATTTTAATCTTTTATTTTCTAAAGTCTGATCTCTAAAACTAATTAACATGGTTTTAAGATATAATCTTAACTCAGAAATATCATTAGTATGAAAAGCAAGAGTTGAATGAGGTACCTTCAATTCAGCAGTTCCAAAACTGCTATAAGCATTTTCCATCAAAACATAGTTCACCTCTTCTTCAGAATCTGAAGTGTCTTCCCAATTTTTCTTCTTTGTGATAAGTGTCTGGTCTTTATCACCTTTTCCTTTCTTGCAGTCAGGAGAGATGTGGCCTCTTTCACCATAATTGTAGCATTTGACATTTGAGTTGTCTCCTCTGTCAGACTTTCCTCCTTTTCCTTCAGTCTTTCTGAACCCTTTCTTTTCAGAACTTCCACCTTTCCTGGAAAACTTCTTACCCTTTCTGAATTTCTTGTAGGCTATCTTTGTGATATCCTTCACCATAAGA